>NC_052954.1:32851508-33056901 GCF_013358895.1 Oreochromis aureus | reverse complement strand
GACCCTTCAAATCCTCATTCAACTTACTCATTTTCAAACTGTATCTACTTCAACATACGTTGACATAGAGCTACCATTCAAACTTTAAAACGAAGACAAGACATTCAACTATTCAACTTGTATTTATCTTTTCAATATCTGTTATACTTTTTCTTCAGTTCCAGTTTAAGTTTCATGATGTTTTTTCAGCCGTTTCAGCGTTTATAATGGGTGTGTATGGGACGGAATGTTGGGGCTAGAGTGAGACAGCTCAACTGCTAGAGTGAGAGGAGCGAAAAAATTAATCTTAAAATATTTTTTAAAACTGCTGCTGTGTCCGCAGCGTTTGCTCTACAGGTATGATTTTACCCTCAAAACGTAGCCATCGCTGTCCTCTTTCATCCAATGTGTTTACTATTGTGCTAGGTGTTATGGTTCTTTCATAAATGTCACCAAAGCACAGACTCCTCCCTCCAACTCCTCCATAGACTCCAATGTTAAAGTGGCTCAGAAAGTTCCTTTGAAAATCAGAAGAGCATGGTGTCTTTACACTGTCACCACGTCCATATAATAAACTCCACAGGCATGAAAACTGAGAATTAGGTAGACTGGACATTGCTGTCGCTCACGGTGAAAGAATTTTGTCAATAGGACCTGTACTTTTCATTTGGGAGCAATTTGTTTCGGCCTGACTTTTCTGTTCATTTTAAGCAGCAAAAGTGAGGTGCATGTCTGCGTGTGTATGGGGCCATTGGGTGCAGTCACTATAGCAACCAGGCTCACACCTGCCTGCCTAACGAGCTCTGTCCCTCACTCTGCCAAGATTCATCTTAAACACTTCTCTTTCAACTGCTGCTGTGTCCACAGTGTTTGCCCTACAGCCATCATTTTACCCTCAAAACGTCGCCATCGATGTTCTCTTTCCAACAGCATGTCTTTCAAAGCTCAGAAATATAAACTTTTTAAACTGTGTGGATCCAAGTGGAGGGATCACATTTCAGTCATTCAGTGATTCAAAGAATATGAACTTTTAATATTCATTCAGATGTTTTCTGACTCTAAATTTTCTGTTCTCATTTCTTAGGTTTTCCAAATTTTAATTTAAAAACATTTTCAGCTATTTTCCAACTTCTTCTGTGTGAACATCAGCTTTCAAAAGTTCTGCACTTTTGTTTTCAGGTTAAAAACTCTGTATTTTCCAGCTCATTCAACATTTTTATTTTAACTTAAAATTCAGCAATTAATTCATTTCAGTGCATACATTCAGATTCAAGCATTCACACTGCAGTTTCTTCAGAAAATGCACTTTCTAGTTAGTGTGAATGCTTGTAAAGCATTCACAGTATTGTTCTTCTAATCTTTATTAGTGTGAATGCTTGTAAAAGCATTCACAGTATTGTTCTTCTAATCTTTATTCTATTTTATTATAGATTCCGTGACGTTTTTGTACTCTATCTCCTTCAAAACCGTTCAACTTAGAAAAACCATTCAAACACCGTTAGATTCCTCTTCTTTTGGACACGACTGCTTCTATTTTTTCTCATTCATAACATTTATATTTTTAAAATTATTCAACTTTTTTTCAACAAAATTTCCCATGTATTTCAATGGGAGACCCTTCAAATCCTCATTCAACTTACTCATTTTCAAACTGTATCTACTTCAACATACGTTGACATAGAGCTACCATTCAAACTTTAAAACGAAGACAAGACATTCAACTATTCAACTTGTATTTATCTTTTCAATATCTGTTATACTTTTTCTTCAGTTCCAGTTTAAGTTTCATGATGTTTTTTCAGCCGTTTCAGCGTTTATAATGGGTGTGTATGGGACGGAATGTTGGGGCTAGAGTGAGACAGCTCAACTGCTAGAGTGAGAGGAGCGAAAAAATTAATCTTAAAATATTTTTTAAAACTGCTGCTGTGTCCGCAGCGTTTGCTCTACAGGTATGATTTTACCCTCAAAACGTAGCCATCGCTGTCCTCTTTCATCCAATGTGTTTACTATTGTGCTAGGTGTTATGGTTCTTTCATAAATGTCACCAAAGCACAGACTCCTCCTCAACTCCTCCATAGACTCCAATGTTAAAGTGGCTCAGAAAGTTCCTTTGAAAATCAGAAGAGCATGGTGTCTTTACACTGTCACCACGTCCATATAATAAACTCCACAGGCATGAAAACTGAGAATTAGGTAGACTGGACATTGCTGTCGCTCACGGTGAAAGAATTTTGTCAATAGGACCTGTACTTTTCATTTGGGAGCAATTTGTTTCGGCCTGACTTTTCTGTTCATTTTAAGCAGCAAAAGTGAGGTGCATGTCTGCGTGTGTATGGGGCCATTGGGTGCAGTCACTATAGCAACCAGGCTCACACCTGCCTGCCTAACGAGCTCTGTCCCTCACTCTGCCAAGATTCATCTTAAACACTTCTCTTTCAACTGCTGCTGTGTCCACAGTGTTTGCCCTACAGCCATCATTTTACCCTCAAAACGTCGCCATCGATGTTCTCTTTCCAACAGCATGTCTTTCAAAGCTCAGAAATATAAACTTTTTAAACTGTGTGGATCCAAGTGGAGGGATCACATTTCAGTCATTCAGTGATTCAAAGAATATGAACTTTTAATATTCATTCAGATGTTTTCTGACTCTAAATAGTCTTTTCTCATTTTTTAGGTTTTTCTAATTTACATTTAAAACATTTTCAGCTGTTTTCTAACTACTTCTCTGTGGATGTCAGCTTTTAGCAGTTCAGCTTTTTTGTTTTCAGGTGCAAATTTCTGTATTTTTCATCTCATTCAACATTTTTAACTTAAAATTCAGCAATTAATTCATTTCAGCGCATATATTCAGATTCAAGCATTCACACTGCAGTTTCTTCAGAAAATGCACTTTCTAGTTATTGTGTGGATGCCCTAAAAGGGCTTCCACACTATTGAGTTCCTGTTTCTCTTTATTCTTTATTTTTCTTTTTCAAGTTGCTTCCGACGCGTTTTTTGGACTTTATCTACTCCCTCAGTTTTCAACCGATTTTCTCCGTTCAAACTCTATACTGTTCTGCTCTTTCTGGAGATGGGTGCTATGACTTTTGGTGTTTATTACTGTTATACTTTTTAAAATATTACACTTTTTTCCTTTAATTTGTCCCATTGAAATGAATGGGAAACTTCACAATTCTGCTAAAACTTGCTTGTTTTTGAAACTTATCTACTTTGTCATACTTTCACCTAGAAACTCCATTCAAACTTTAAAATGTTCTCAGATTATTGGGCTATTTCTGTGTGATTCAGCTGTTTCAGATCTTCTACCGTTTTAATTTATTTATGCCTCTTTAAGTTTTCAGTTGCAAAATTGTGATTTTCAGAAAATACATGCGTTGCTATGGTTGCTATGCAATTAACTCAGAGTGAGGGCTGGTCTGTTCGAATTTTCTCTTCATGTCTGAACAACTTCTTGCTACTCGCTCAATTTCCACTCAACCCCCACAAATTATACATCAAAACGTAGGTATTTTTGCTGGCTTTCAGAAAATGTCACTATCGTTCTTGTGGGATTTACAGATTTTTTGCAAATCTCCTCAGAGCAACACAAGGTCTTAAAACTCTCCATAGAAAGTCAATGGAGAGCTTGTTCAAAATCACCGCTGAATTTTTCTAATGAGAGGCATTTTCAAATCGTCATATCTCCTTAACGAAACAAAGTTGAGACATGACGCTTGTGCCAATATATCTTCAGACTCTCCTGATGCTCACAATTCAAAGTATTTTCCTCACCTATTACCGTTTGGCCATGAATTACATTTGTTTGAGGATAGGAAATTTTGTCTCTCACTCAGATCTCTTCAGATTTCAAACTGTGGAAATGAGGCACTTTTTCTCTCGTCATATCTTTTTGATGGATTTCAACAGAGCCCTGAAAATTTCCATGACTGTTCACCAAAGCCTGCTGTTTCTTACTGGTGAAAGAATGATTTTGAGGCTCCATAGAGATCTAGAGTTACACAACGTTGTTTGAGGGCAAGTCAAGGCAGTTTTGCTTCGCCTCTTCTCAGTTGCAGTGTGTTACAAGTCATATAGCTTTAATAATTTATATTTTATCTCTGAATTATGAAGACCTGGAGATTTCCCCATCTCTTCTGAACAAAAGCGTCTTTTGTCAGAATGAGCGTTCTAGCCCCTACGGTTAGGAAATTATGGCCATTTGTTCGAGGAGAATCCTGAATGAGAAATACACTAAAGAAAACTCAGAGCTCTCTCTGTGTCTGTGTGTGTAAGTGCTGATTACAGCAGGTGCAGCTAATTTAGCTGACCTAGATATACCAAGCCCAGACTCTTAACATCCACTGTTCCTTTGCGCTCTGTGTGTGTGTGTGTGTATCAGTATTTCTCCCATGTTAAAGTATTACTCCTCCATAATAGTATTTCTGCTAAATCAAAGTACTTCTACTACATCTTAGTACTTCTGCTCAATCATAGTAATTCTGGGAAATCATAGTATTTATCCCAAATCATAGTATTTATGCAAAATTACAGTATTTCTGCTAAAAAGCAGAAATAGTACCTTTAACAGAAATTTCTGTCAAAAGATATTATTTATGTTAAAACATACTATTTCTGCTAAATCATAGTATTTGTGCCAAATCATAGTATTTGTAATTTGCGCCAAATCATGGTATTTTTTGCCAAATCATGTTATTTCTGCCCAATTAAAATTTCTGTTATGTTATAGTATTACTACTAAGTCGTAGAATTTCTGTTATGTTATAGTATATCTGCTGATTATAGTATATGTGCCAAATCATAGTATTTATAGCAAATCATAGTATTTGTGCCCAAACATAGTATTTCTTGCCAAATTGTAGTATTTGTGCAAAAACATACTATGTCTGCAAAATCATAGTATATCTGTTATGTTATAGTATTACTACTAAGGCATAGTATTTCTACCAAATCAAAGTATTCCTTCAAAATCATAGTATTACTGCAATTTCATAGTATTTGAGTGAAATCGTAGTATCTGTGCAAAACATACTATGTCTGCTAAATCACAGTATATCTGTTATGTTAAAGTATTAGTACTAAGTCACAGTATTTCTGCCAATTCGTAGTATTTGTACTAAATCATGGTACTTGTGCCAAATCATAGTATTTTTGCAAATCATAGTATTCGAACCAAAACATAGTAGTATTTATACAGTAATAGTATTTCTTCTAAATCATAGTATTTCACTCAAATCTCAGTAGTTGTGCTGAAACGCAGTATTATTGCCAAATCATAGTATTTGTACTGAAACATAGTATTTGTGCCAATAAGAGTATTTCTACTAAATCATAGTACTTGTGCCAATTCATAGTATTTCTGCCACATTGTGCTAGTTGTGCAAAAACATAGACTGTCTGCAAAATCATAGTATATCTATTATGTTATAGTATTACTACTAAGTCGTAGACTCTCTATTTTGTTAAATTATATCTGCTGAATACAGTATATGTGCCAAACCATAGTATTTATAGCAAACCATAGTATTTGTGCTAAAACATAGTATTTCTGCCAAATTGTAGTATTTGTGCAAAAACATAGAATGTCTGCAAAATCACAGTATATCTGTTATGTTGTAGTATTACTACTAAGGCATAGTATTTCTACCAAATCATAGTATTCCTTCAAAATCATAGTATTACTGCAGTTTCATAGTATTTGAGCAAAATCGTAGTATTTGTGCAAAACATACTATGTCTGCAAAATCACAGTGTATCTGCTATGTTATAGTATTACTACTAAGGCATAGTATTTCTACCAAATCATAGTATTCCTTCAAAATCATAGTATTACTGCAATTTCATAGTATTTGAGCGAAATCGTAGTATTTGTACTAAATCATGGTACTTGTGTCAAATCATAGTATTTTTGCAAATCATATTATTTGAACCAAAACATTGTATTTGGACATGAAGTCATAGTATTTCTTCTAAATCATAGTATTTCACTCAAATCTCAGTAGTTGTGCTAAAACCCAGTATTATTGCCAAATTGTAATATTTGTACTGAAACATAGTATTTCTGCCAATACGAGTATTTGTACTAAATCATAGTACTTGTGCCAAATCATAGTATTTCTGCCATATTGTGCTAGTTGTGCAAAAACATATACTATGATTTTGCAGAGTCTGTCTATTATGTTATAGTATTACTACTAAGTCGTAGACTTTCTGTTTTGTTATAGTATATCTGCTGAATATAGTATATGTGCCAAATCATAGTATTTGTGCTGAAACATAGTATACTGCCACATTATAGTATTTGTGTAAAACCAGAATGTCTGCAAAATCATCATATATCTGTGATGTTATAGTATTACTACTAAGGCATAGTATTTCTGCAAAATCATAGTATTTTTGCAGAAACATAGTACTTCTGGTAAATCATAGTATTTCTACTAAATAATAGTATTTCTGCCAGATCATATTATTTGTTTCAAATCATAGCATTCGAACCAAATCATAGTATTTGTGCCAAAATATTGTATTTGTACAAAGTCATAATATTTCTTCTAAATCATAGTATTTCAATCAAATCTCAGGAGTTGTGCTAAAACGCAGTATTATTGCCAAATCATTGTATTTGTACCCAAACATATCAGTTCAACTTATTTAACTCTTCTCAACAGCCCAACACCTCTTCTTCACCCCCGTTTCAGCAGAATTGTGAGTGTTTTCACCCTTTTCAGCACAAATCCCAGCTTTTTCAGGTGTTTTCAACAGAAATCTCTTTTTAGCAGACATTCTGCTGATTCACCTGTTTTCAGTGCAACGTTCTACTTCTTTACCTCTTTTCAGTAGAAATTCTGCTGATTCACCTATTTTAAGCAGAATTTTCAGCCTTTCACCTCTTATCAATACAAATCTCAGTATCTTCTGCTCATTTCAGAGGAAACCTTTTCACCTCTCCTCTTTTCAGTAGAAATTTGAACTTCTGTACCCCTTTGAAGCAGAATCTTTGCCTTTTCACCTCTTTTCAGCAAAAGTTTCTGTTTTTTCACTTGTTTTCAACATAATTTTTCAGTTTCTTTACTGCCATACAATTTTTGCAGAAGACAGCTTCAGCGTTCCGGCATCCACACAGCATTTTCGCAGGAAATGCAAATTTTTCTAGTTATTATTATTATTAGTGTGAATGCTTGTAAAAGCATTCACAGTATTGTTCTTCTAATCTTTATTCTATTTTATTATAGATTCCGTGACATTTTTTTTTTGTACTCTATCTCCTTCAAAACCGTTCAACTTAGAAAAACCATTCAAACACCGTTAGATTCCTCTTCTTTTGGACACGACTGCTTCTATTTTTCTCATTCATAACATTTATATTTTTAAAATTATTCAACTTTTTTTCAACAAAAATTTCCCATGTATTTCAATGGGGAGACCCTTCAAATCCTCATTCAACTTACTCATTTTCAAACTGTATCTACTTCAACATACGTTGACATAGAGCTACCATTCAAACTTTAAAACGAAGACAAGACATTCAACTATTCAACTTGTATTTATCTTTTCAATATCTGTTATACTTTTCTTCAGTTCCAGTTTAAGTTTCATGATGATGTTTTTCAGCCGTTTCAGCGTTTATAATGGGTGTGTATGGGACGGAATGTTGGGGCTAGAGTGAGACAGCTGAACTGCTAGAGTGAGAGGAGCGAAAAAATTAATCTTAAAATATTTTTAAAACTGCTGCTGTGTCCGCAGGTGTTTGCTCTACAGGTATGATTTTACCCTCAAAACGTAGCCATCGCTGTCCTCTTTCATCCAATGTGTTTACTATTGTGCTAGGTGTTATGGTTCTTTCATAAATGTCACCAAAGCACAGACTCCTCCCTCCAACTCCTCCATAGACTCCAATGTTAAAGTGGTTCAGAAAGTTCCTTTGAAAATCAGAAGAGCATGGTGTCTTTACACTGTCACCACGTCCATATAATAAACTCCACAGGCATGAAAACTGAGAATTAGGTAGACTGGACATTGCTGTCGCTCACGGTGAAAGAATTTTGTCAATAGGACCTGTACTTTTCATTTGGGAGCGATTTGTTTCGACCTGACTTTTCTGTTCATTTTAAGCAGCAAAAGTGAGGTGCATGTCTGTGTGCGTGTGTATGGAGCCCCTGGCTCAGTCACTATAGCAACCAGGCTCACACCTGCCTGCCTAACGAGCTCTCTCTCACTCTGCCAAGATTCATCTTGAATACTTCTCTTTCAACTGCTGCTGTGTCCACAGTATTTGCTCTACAGCCATCATTTTACCCTCAAAGTGAAGCCATCGTTCTTCTCTTCCAAACAGCGTGTCTTTCAAAGCTCAGAGATGTAAACCTTTAAAACTGTGTGGATCCAAGTGGAGGATCATATTTTAGTCATTCAGTGATTCAAAGAATATGAACTTTTAATATTCATTCAGATGTTTTCTGACTCTGAATTTTCTGTTCTCATTTCTTAGGTTTTCCAAATTTTAATTTAAAAACTTTTCAGCTATTTTCCAACTTCTTCTGTGTGAACATCAACTTTCAAAAGTTCTGCACTTTTGTTTTCAGGTTACAAACTCTGTATTTTCAGGCTCATTCAACATTTTTATTTTTAACTTAAAATTCAGCAATTAATTCATTTCAGTGCATACATTCAGATTCAAGCATTCACACTGCAGTTTCTTCAGAAAATGCACTTTCTAGTTGTGTGGATGCCCTAAAAGGGCTTCCACACTATTGAGTTCCTGTTTCTCTTTATTCTTTATTTTTCTTTTTCAAGTTGCTTCCGTACGTTTTTTGGACTTTATCTACTCCCTCAGTTTTCAGCCGATTTTCTCCGTTCAAACTCTATACTGTTCTGCTCTTTCTGGAGATGGGTGCTATGACTTTTGGTGTTTATTACTGTTATACTTTTTAAAATATTACACTTTTTCCTTTAATTTGTCCCATTGAAATGAATGGGAAACTTCCACAATTCTGCTAAAACTTGCTTGTTTTTGAAACTTAACTACTTTGTCATACTTTCACCTAGAAACTCCATTCAAACTTTAAAATGTTCTCAGATTATTGGGCTATTCCTGTGTGATTCAGCTGTTTCAGATCTTCTACCGTTTTAATTTTATGCCTCTTTAAGTTTTCAGTTGCAAAATTGTGATTTTTCAGAAAATACATGCGTTGCTATGGTTGCTATGCAATTAACTCAGAGTGAGGGCTGGTCTGTTCGGAATTTTCTCTTCATGTCTGAACAACTTCTTGCTACTCGCTCAATTTCCACTCAACCCCCACAAATTATACATCAAAACGTAGGTATTTTTGCTGGCTTTCAGAAAATGTCACTATCATTCTTGTGGGATTTACAGATTTTTTGCAAATCTCCTCAGAGCAACACAAGGTCTGAAAACTCTCCATAGAAAGTCAATGGAGAGCTTGTTCAAAATCACCGCTGAATTTTTCTAATGAGAGGCATTTTCAAATCGTCATATCTCCTTAACGAAACAAAGTTGAGACATGACGCTTGTGCCAATATAGCTTCAGACTCTCCTGATGCTCACAATTCAAGAGTATTTTCCTCACCTATTACCGTTTGGCCATGAATTACATTTGTTTGAGGATAGGAAATTTGTCTCTCGCTCAGATCTCTTCAGATTTCAAACTGTGGAAATGAGGCACTTTTTCTCTCGTCATATCTTTTGATGGATTTCAACAGAGCCCTGAAAATTTCCATGACTGTTCACCAAAGCCTGCTGTTTCTTACGGTGAAAGAATGATTTTGAGGCTCCATAGAGATCTAGAGTTACACAACGTTGTTTGAGGGCAAGTCAAGGCAGTTTTGCTTCGCCTCTTCTCAGTTGCAGTGTGTTACAAGTCATATAGCTTTAATAATTTATATTTTATCTCTGAATTATGAAGACCTGGAGATTTCCCCATCTCTTCTGAACAAAACGGTGTCAGAATGAGCATTCTAGCCCCTACGGTTAGGAAATTATGGCCATTTGTTCGAGGGGAATCCTGAATGTGAGAAATACACTGCAGAAAACTCATACCTCTCTCTGTGTCTGTGTGTGTAAGTGCTGATTACAGCAGGTGCAGCCAATTTAGCTGACCTAGATATACCAAGCCCAGACTCTAAACAGCCACTGCTCCCTTTAGGCTCTGTGTATGTGTATGTTTGTGTGTCTGTATCAATATTTCTCCCATGTTACATATTACTCCTCCATAATAGTATTTGTGCTAAATCAAAGTACTTCTACTACATCTTAGTACTTCTGCTCAATCATAGTATTTCTGCTAAATCATAGTATTTTTGAAAAATCATGGTATTTGTGCCAAATCATGGTTTTAGGGCAGAACCATAATATTTATTTTATGTTATGAGATTACTACTAAGTGGAGGAATGTCTGTTATGTTATAGTTTATGTGCTGAATATAGTATATCTGCCAAATCAATTCAATTCAATTCAATTCAATTCAATTCAATTTTATTTATATAGCGCCAAATCACAACAAAAGTCGCCTCAAGGCTCAATCATAGTATTTATCCCAAATCATAGTATTTATGCCAAATTACAGTATTTATGGTAAAAGCAGAAATAGTACCTTTTAGCAGAAATTTCTGTCAAAAGATATTATTTATGTTAAAACAGTATTTCTGCTAAATCATAGTATTTCTGCCAAATCATAGTATTTGTACTTATTCATAGTACTTGTGCCAAATCATAGTATTTGTACCCAATCATAGTATTTCTGCAATATGATCGTATTTGTGGCAAATCATGGTATCTTTTGCCAAATCATGGTATTTGTGCCCAGTTAAAATTTTTGTTATATTATAGTGTTACTACTAAGTCGTAGAATTTCTGTTATGTTATAGTATATCTGCTGATTATAGTATATGTGCCAAATAATAGTATTTATAGCAAATAATAGTATTACTGCCCAAACATAGTATTTCTTGTAGTATTTGTAGTAGTAGTTGTTGTAGTATTTGTGCAAAAACATAGAATTTCTGCAAAATCATAGTATATCTGTTATGTTATAGTATTACTACTAAGGCATAGTATTCCTACCAAATCATAGTATTCCAAATCATAGTATTACTGCAATTCCATAGTATTTGAGCGAAATCATAGTATTTGTGCAAAAACATACTATGTCTGCAAAATCACATTATATCTGCTATGTTATAGTATTACTACTAAGGCATAGTATTTCTACCAAATCATAGTATTCCTTCAAAATCATAGTATCACTGCAATTTCATAGTATTTGACCGAAATTGTAGTATTTGTACTAAATCATGGTACTTGTACCAAATCATAGTATTTTTTGGAAATCATATTATTTGAACCAAAACATTGTATTTGTACGAAGTCATAGTATTTCTTCTAAATCATAGTATTTCACCCAAATCTCAGTAGTTGTGCTAAAACCCAGTATTATTGCCAAATCGTAGTATTTGTACTGAAACATAGTATTTGTGCCAATAAGAGTATTTGTACTAAATCATAGTACTTGTGCCAAATCATAGTATTTCTGCCATATTGTGCTAGTTGTGCAAAAACATAGACTGTCTGCAAAATCATAGTATATCTGTTATGTTATAGTATTACTACTAAGTCACAGTATTTCTGCCAATTAAGTAGTATTTGTACTAAATCATACTACTCGTGCCAAATCATAGTATTCAAATCAAAATATAGTATTTGTATCAAAGCATTGTATTTGTAACGAAGAACAGTATTTCTGCCAAATCATAGAATTACTGCAATTTCATAGTATTTTGAGGAATCCCTTTTGTTATAGTATTACTTCTAAGTCATAGTATTTCTGCTTTGTCATAGTATTTGTACTGAAACATAGTATTTCTGCCAAATCATAGTATTACTGCTATTTCATAGTATTTGAGTGAAATTACAGTGTTTCTGCAAAAACATAGTATTTCTGCAAAATCATAGTATTTCTCTCATCTTAAAGTACTCAATTATAGTATTTGTGCCAAAGTTTAGTATTTCTGCCAAATGATATTATCTCTGCTAAATCATAGTGTCTGCCAAATCATAATATTTGTGCCTAAGCGCAGCATTTGTACCAAAACATAGTATTGCTGCTATATCATAGTATTTGAGCCAAATCATAGTATATGTCCTAAAACAGGGGTCACCAACCTTTTTGAAAGTGAGAGCTACTTCTTGGGTACCGATTAATGTGAAGGGCTACCAGTTTGACATACACTTCTCAAATAACAAATTTCCTCATTTTAACTTTAATTATGTGTTATCATTAATAATTAATCATATTCATCTATGTAAAGACACTAATTATTTTAATTATTTTTCACCATAATTATAAAGAATGCAAGTAGGAATCAAGGTAGGAAACAAATATCAATATGCAACGCTTTATTTCTATATATCACTGCAAGTATTTACATTTGAAGTGATCACTTCTACGACATTTTCACTTACCACTAACAAATTTTAGGAAATTATGCACTGTTACATACAAAACTAATGTATGTATGTAACATACAAAAATCAACTTTCAAATTTTACAGAACTTTTCACCAAATTGGCAGCATTTTAAAACAAATTATCACATGTCACACTTAACAAACACAATTGTTTTTCAATAATTAAATTCAACTTTGACATGACACTGTAATGTTGCCACTGAGAACACCTGTTATGGCTTTCTTTGTCTGTTAGTGGGAAACCTGGCATTGCATGCTGTTCACCAGTGTGTTGTAATCTGGGGTATAACTTGACACTGCAACTGTGAGTGAGTCTTGCAGATGTGCATCAGAGAGGCGTGTTCTGTGTTTGTTCTTGATGAAGTTCATGTCAGAAAAGGCTGATTCACAAAGATAGGTTGAACCAAACAGGCTGGCAACCTTCATAGCTGCTGTGCATACACCACTGTACTTTTCTGTGTCAACAAAGCACCAAAAGTTTGGTGCACCCTGATAGGCTTTGAGGTGGACGTCATTTTGCAATGTTACAATTTCGATTTCCACCTGTCCAGCATCCAAGCTGAACATTGAACTTAGTTGCTCAGCAATGCATGTTGTGTCCACATTCATGAAGGGATTGGAAACAAATGATACACATGGCTCAAGCTGATCAAGGTCACAAAACCTGTTCTCAAACTCTTGACCAAGTCGGTTTATGACTTGAGTGTACTTTTCTGCAACTTTGTCAAAAGTCTCAGATGCAGAAGCATTGTCTTTCAGCACCATCTGCACAGAGGGAAAGTGCAGCACCTTTTTTCTCTGTAAATGCACAGAGAAGATGCTCATCTGGGCTTTAAATCCATTTAAAGCACTTATCATGTCAGCAACAGTCTTACCTTTGCCTTGCAGCTCACAGTTCAAATGGTTCAGTTTCCCAGTAATGTCCGTTAAAAGCAAGGTCAAGTGTCCACTCAGTGTCCTCCAGCAGAGATGTGTCTTCCCTTTGGATTGCATGAACTCTTTGATTTCACCCAAAAGTGACAAAAAACGAAGCAAAATCCGTCCCCTGCTGAGCCATCGGATTTCCGTATGTAGTAGCAGGTCACCATATTCAGCTGACAGCTCCTCCAATAGCACCTTGAATGTTCTGTGCTGTTTAGCTCTGGAGCGGATGCTGTTTATGATCTTCACGACAGGAGTCATGACGTGCTCGAAGCCGATCACCTTTGCGCATAGCGCCTGCTGGTGAATGATGCAGTGGTAATGCATGAAGTTTGGGAACTCTGTGTCACCTTTACAGTGAGCGATGAATCCTGTATGTCGGCCGATCATAGCAGGAGCCCGTCAGTAGTCACTGATACCAGCTTTTCCAACGGTACCTTTTTCTTCGCGAAAAACTCCTTCACCGCGTTATAGATGTCAATTCCCTTTGTAGTTGTCTTTAGCGGCAGTAGTGTCAGAAGTTCTTCTTTTGTGGAGAAACCATCAAATACCATCCGGATAAAGACCATCAGCTGTGCTGTACTGCTGCTGTCCACGGACTCGTCACACTGGATGCTAAACCACCTGCACTTTGACAGATCCTGATCCAACTGATCGGCCAAGTTCCCGGACATAGCCGACACTCTTCTAACAATTGTAGTTGCCCCAGCTGGACATCGGAGAGAGTGGAGATTACATCGTTTCCATATTTCTCGTCTTTAAGCACAGTTTTGCAATTATCATCATTGCTTCTTTGAAAACCTCTCCATCTAAAAATGCCTTCTTTTTCTTAATCATGAAATGTGTAGCTCTAAATGAGGCTTCGGTTGCTTTTTGGGAGCTTTTCACCGGTCTCGTGAAAAAAGACTGCTGTTTGCTCAAACCTGCCTTTAACTCGCGGGCCTTTTCCGCTCGCAGTGTGCTGCCCTTTGGGTAGTTAGCATGGTAGCTTGTGTGACACGCTCGAAATGTCTCTCCACGTTGTGCTGCTTTGCCGTTGCCACAGTCGCCCAAAAATGAGACACACGCATGAATCTTTCACAGTGGTAAAAAGAACTCTTCCTCCCATTCACTGTGAAAATGATATGTTTTCTTTCTTTTTTCCGCCATGTTTTCCTCATCTCCTCACCTTTGCTGGTCTTCACGACAACTGTTTCCGTGGAGACCAGCTAACGCTGATCTAATATTTAATAATATTTTTTTTAATATATTGTCTCTAACAAATTGACACCAATGCAATTGTGATTTAAAAAAATAGCAAGAAAAAATAAAAATAGATGCAGGTTACTGGTAAGTTGTTATGGTGAGCTATTTTTAGAACAGGCCCGCGGGCGACTCATGTGGTCCTTGCGGGCGACCTGGTGCCCGCGGGCACCGTGTTGGTGACCCCTGTCCTAAAACATAGTATTTCTGCCAAATCATAGTATTTCTGCTATGTTATAGTAATTGTGCTTGTAGAAAAACCTGTATTAGTGTGAGCTACATTACCCAGCAGCCTCTGAGCAGTGAGGGAATTCATGGGACTTCTGAGCTAGATGGTCTTCCTTCGTTCCTGGGCTAACGATTGAGGAGAGAGCTGCTGGGAAGGGGAGCAAATAGCCCATCCTGTATTTGTTGGGGATGGTGTGTGTCACATAAACGTGAGTTAATGTTCCATGCTTAAGATGTTTACCCTGCTACTTGTGTGTATTGTTTTTAGTTACCTTTAGCGTATGTGCTAGTTAGTGATAGCTATGGCAGCACAGTTATTTGATTGTTTTGGGCTTGTTCCTGCTTTGTTTGTTCCCCTGAAAATTTCTGTGAATTTGTACACTGTAATATCGCTGTATTACGTAGTGGCTAAGTAGGAGGCTGACTGTTACTAAGTGCATCAGTGTACATAGGTCATCTCTTGTGTTGGAGTGCCCTCTTGTGGCGCCTTTGGGTAGTGCCTTAGTAAAAGTGAACACTGCAAAAAGTGGTATCAGACTGGTTTGTAGTGGAGGAATTTGTTGCCAGTTTCTTTCATCTTTAATCCGTATTCATGTTGTAATGTTGTAACTTTTGTGGCACAAATACCACAATATGGCAGAAATACCATGTTTTGGCACAAATACTTTGATTTGGTATACTTTAGCTTCTTCACCCCTTTTCAGCAAAATTTTCATTTTTTCACCCTTTTCAGCACAAATTCCAGCTTTTTTGGCGGTTTTCAGAAAAAAAAACTCTTTTCAGCAGAAACTCTGCTGATTCACCTCTTTTCTGCAAAATTTTCATCCTTTTTGCCTCTTATCAGCACAGTTCTCAGCAGCTTCTGATAATTTCAGCACAATTGTCAGTCTATCTACCTCTTCTTTGTGAGAATGAGTTTGGCTCAGTGAGATGAGTAGCTGCCTTGAGACCAGGAGGTTCGAGGGGAATCCTGAATGTGAATGTGAGAAATACACTGCAGAAAACTTATACCTCTCTCTGTGTCTGTGTGTGTAAGGGCTGATTACAGCAGGTGCAGCTAATTTAACTGACCTAGATATACCAAGCCCAGACTCTTAACAGCCACTGTTCCCTTTACCCTCTGTGTATGTGTATGTTTCTGTGTCTGTATCAATATTTCTCCCATGTTAAAGTATTACTCCTCCATAATAGTATTTCTGTTAAATCAAAGTACTTCTACTACATCTTAGTACTTCTGCTCAATCATAGTATTTCTGCTAAATCATAGTATTTTGGCCAAATCATGGTATTTGTGCCAAAGCATAGTATTTCCACAAAATAACAGTATTTCTGCTATGTTATATTATTACTGCTCATAGTATTTCTGCCAAATCTTGGTATTTGTTCCAAAGCATAGTATTTCTGCCAAATCATAATATAACTGCAAAATAAAGGGTTTTTTTTTAGACAAATCATAGTGTTTGTGCTAAATCCTAGTAATTCTGCTCAATCATAGAATTTCTGCTATGCTGAAGTGCTTTTGCTAGATTATAGAATTTCTGCTAAGTCAAAGTATTTCATGTAAATCATAGTATTTATACCAAGTCCCAGTGTTTCTGCCAAATCATAAATCATAAATAATGTGGCGTGTTGGGGGAACAGCTAGTTCTCTCCCATCATGCCTTGGGACATGTGCTGCATTTTAGATGTTCTTGTTTCATTGTTTATGGTTACGTTACTTTTAACTGTTGTCATGAATGTTGTGTTTATACTACGGTACAAAGTCACTGACAGTTATTATTTTATAGGAAGAATGCAGTACCATAAGTGAGTTCTGTTATGCTGTTATTGACCCTTGAAGCACATTGTGGCACAAACAAATATGTTCAATAAAAGCTCCCTTACCAGCTTGGGGTGGAAATACAGGCTCAATCTCTCCCTGTGAGCTTCTTTGCAAGATTCATCTGCATGCCACAATAAATTAAATAAAGCAAAGTTAAGACGAGAGGCTTGTGCCAATTCATCTTCAGACACTGCTGACACTCACGGTTGGAGCAGTTTTTACTGTCATCTTACTGTTGAGCCATAAATTATGTTTGTTTTCAAACTCTTAAAATAAAGCCGTTTCTTCTCTCGTCATATCTCCGCGACGGAGGTACAAAGAGCTATGAAAATCGCAGTCAAAGTTCATGAAATTCGGCTGATTCACCCAGTAAAGGAATTGTGCTTCTATCCCACCTAGTTTTTGAGTTACACGACATTTTGTAACTCCAAAAAACGGCACTTTACGCCTCTCACCGCGATCTAATTCTAACTGCTCATCTCCCTGTTTTCCAGGCACTGGCTCTCTTTGCCGGTGGCGCATTTGGTAATGACACGGGTCTGCAGCTCAAAGGTCGTGGGTTCAATTCCACCTTGGTCCACATGGTTTTTTTTTCACTACAAATTTATACACTATGACAGACCTGTAATTTATATTGCTAATTTATTACAATTCTGCAAAGTTTTATGATGTTAGCAGTTTGTCTAATATGGACCTCAGATTCTTGTTAACGCTCCATGGCAGAAATACATACAAGTACACAGCCTGATGAAGCAGACAGAAGCAGTACCTCTGATTGCAGAAAGTATTACTACTCCATAATAGTATTTCTGTTAAATCAAAGTACTTCTACTACATCTTAGTACTTCAGCTCAATCATAGTATTTCTGCTAAATCATAGTATTTTTGCCAAATCATGGTTTTTGTGCCAAAACATAACATTTCTGTTAAGTTATAGTATTACTAATAAGTGGAGGAATTTCTGTCATGTTATAGTATATGTGCTGATTACAGTATATCTGCCAAATCATAGTATTTATCCCGAATCATAGTATTTTACAGTATTTCTGCTAAAAGCAGAACTAGTACCTTTAGCAGAAATTTCTGTCAAAAGATATTAGTTATGTTAAAACATAGTATTTCTGCTAAATCATAGTACTTCTGCCAAATCATATCATTTCTTCAAAATCATAGTATTACTGCAATTTCATAGTATTTGAGCGAAATCGTAGTATTTGTACTAAATCATGGTACTTGTGCCAAATCATAGAATTTTTGCAAATCATATTATTCGAACCAAAACATTGTATTTGTAACGAAGTCATAGTATTTCTTCTAAATCATTGTATTTCACCCAAATCTCAGTAGTTGTGCTAAAACCCAGTATTATTGCCAAATCATCGTATTTGTACCAAATCATAGTACTTGTGCCAAATCATAGTATTTCTGCCATATTGTGCTAGTTGTGAAAAAAAATAGACTGTCTGCAAAATCATAGTATATCTATTATGTTATAGTATTACTACTAAGTCGTAGACTTTCTGTTTTGTTATAGTATATCTGCTGAATATAGTATATGTGCCAAATCATAGTATTTATAGCAAATCATAGTATTTGTGCTAAAACATAGTATACTGCCACATTATAGTATTTGTGTAAAACCAGAATGTCTGCAAAATCATCATATATCTGTGATGTTATAGTATTACTACTAATGCATAGTATTTCTGCAAAATCATAGTATTTTTGCAGAAACCTTGTACTTCTGGTAAATCATAGTATTTCTACTAAATAATAGTATTTCTGCCAAATCATAGTATTTGTGCCAAAACATTGTATTTGTACAAAGTCATAATATTTCTTCTAAATCATAGTATTTTAATCAAATCTCAGGAGTTGTGCTAAAACGCAGTATTATTGCCAAATCATAGTACTTGTACTCAAACATATCAGTTCAACTTATTTAACTCTTCTCAACAGCCTACACCTCTTCTTCACCCCGTTTCAGCAGAATTGTGAGTGTTTTCACCCGTTTTCAGCACAAATCCCAGCTTTTCAGGTGTTTTCAACAGAAATCTCTTTTTAGCAGACATTCTGCTGATTCACCTGTTTTCAGTGCAATGTTCTACTTCTTTACCTCTTTTCAGTAGAAATTCTGCTGATTCACCTATTTTATGCAGAATTTTCAGCCTTTCACCTCTTATCAATACAAATCTCAGTATCTTCTGCTCATTTCAGAGGAAACCATTTCACCTCTTTTCAGTACAAATTTGAACTTCTGTACCCCTTTGAAACAGAATCTTTGCCTTTTCACATCTTTTCAGCAAAAGTTTCTGTTTTTCACTTGTTTTCAGCATAATTTTTCAGTTTCTTTACTGCCATACAATTTTGCAGCTTTTCATCTTTTTCAGTCATTTTCAGCAGGCAACTTCAGCGTTAAGGCATCCACACAGCATTTTCGCAGGAAATGCAAATTTTTCTAGTTATATTTTATTATATATTCCGTTACGTTTTTGTACTGTATCTCCTTCAAAACCGTTCAACTTAGAAAAACCATTCAAACACCGTTAGATTCCTCTTCTTTTGGACATGACTGCTTCTACTTTTCTCATTTATAACATTTATATTTTTAAATTATTCAACTTTTTCAACAAAATTTCCCATGTATTTCAATGGAGAGACCCTTCAAATCCTCATTGAACTTACTCATTTTCAAACTGTATCTACTTCAACATACGTTGACATAGAGCCACCATTCAAACTTTAAAACGAAGACAAGACATTCAACTATTCAACTTGTATTTATCTTTTCAATATCTATTATACTTTTCTTCAGTTCCAGTTTAAGTTTCATGATGTTTTTCAGCCGTTTCAGAGTTTATAATGGGTGTGTATGGGACGGAATGTTGGGGCTAGAGTGAGACAGCTCAACTGCTAGAGTGAGAGGAGCGAAAAAAATTAATCTTAAAATCTTTTTAAAACTGCTGCTGTGTCCGCAGCGTTTGCTCTACAGGTATGATTTTACCCTCAAAACGTAGCCATCGCTGTCCTCTTTGATCCAATGTGTTTACTATTGTCCTAGGTGTTATGGTTCTTTCATAAATGTCACCAAAGCACAGACTCCTCCTCCAACTCCTCCATAGACTCCAATGTTAAAATGGCTCAGAAGGTTCGTTTGAAAATCAGAAGAGCATGGTGTTTTTACACTGTCACCACGTCCATATAATAAACTCCTCAGGCATGAAAACTGAGAATTAGGTAGACTGGACATTGCTGCCGCTCACGGTGAAAGAATTTCGTCAATAGGACCTGTACTTTTCATTTGGGAAGGATTTGTTTGGGCCTGACTTTTCAGTTCATTTTAAGCAGCAAAAGTGAGGTGCATGTCTGTGTGTGTGTATGGAGCCCCTGGCTCAGTCACTATAGCAACCAGGCTCACACCTGCCTGCCTAATGAGCTCTCTCTCTCTCTCACTGTGCCAAGATTCATCTTAAACACTTCTCTTTCAACTACTGCTGTGTCCACAGTGTTTGCTCTACAGCCATCATTTTACCCTCAAAACGTCGCCATCGTTCTTCTCTTTCCAACAGCATGTCTTTCAAAGCTCAGAGATGTAAAGCTTTAAAACTGTGTGGATCCAAGTGGAGGGATCACATTTTAGTCATTCAGTCATTCAAAGAATATGAACTTTTAATATTCATTCAGATGTTTTCTGACTCTAAATTTTCTTTTCTCATTACTTAGGTTTTTCTAATTTACATTTAAAACATTTTCAGGTATTTTCCAACTTCTTCTCTGTGCTTGTCAGCTTTTAGCAGTTCAGCACTTTACTTTTCATTTGGGAGCAATTTGTTTCGACCTGACTTTTCTGTTCATTTTAAGCAGCAAAAGTGAGGTGCATGTCTGTGTGTGCGTGTGTATGGAGCCCTGGCTCAGTCACTATAGCAACCAGGCTCACACCTGCCTGCCTAACGAGCTCTCTCTCTCTCACTGTGCCAAGATTCATCTTGAACACTTCTCTTTCAACAGCTGCTGTGTCCACAGTGTTTGCTCTACAGCCATCATTTTACCCTCAAAACGAAGCCATCGTTCTTCTCTTTCCAACAGCGTGTCTTTCAAAGCTCAGAGATGTAAACCTTTAAAACTGTGTGGATCCAAGTGGAGGGATCATATTTTAGTCATTCAGTGATTCAAAGAATATGAACTTTTAATATTCATTCAGATGTTTTCTGACTCTAAATAGTCTTTTCTCATTACTCAGGTTTTTCTAATTTACATTTAAAACATTTTCAGCTCTTTTCCAACTTCTTCTGTGTGGATGTTAGCTTTTAGCAGTTCAGCACTTTTGCTTTCAGGTGAAAATTTCTGTATTTTTCATATCATTCAACATTTTTAACTTAAAATTCAGCAATTAATTCATGTCAGTGCATACATTCAGAGTCAAGCATTCACACTGCAGTTTCTTCAGAAAATGCACTTTCTAGTTGTGTGGATGCCCTCAAAGGGCTTCCACACTATTGAGTTCCTGTTTCTCTTTATTCTTTATTTTTCTTTTTCAAGTTGCTTCCGTACGTTTTTTGGACTTTATCTACTCCCTCAGTTTTCAGCCGATTTTCTCCGTTCAAACTCTATACTGTTCTGCTCTTTCTGCTTATGGGTGCTATGACTTTTGGTGTTTATTACTGTTATACTTTTTAAAATATTACACTTTTTTCCTTTAATTTGTCCCATTGAAATGAATGGGAAACTTCCACAATTCTGCTAAAATTTGCTTGGTTTTGAAACTTAACTACTTCCTTATACTTTCACCTAGAAACTCCATTCAAACTTTAAAATGTTCTCAGATTATTGGGCTATTCCTGTGTGATTCAGCTGTTTCAGATCTTCTACCGTTTTAATTTTATGCCTCTTTAAGTTTTCAGTTGCAAAATAGTGATTTTTCAGAAAATACATGCGTTGCTATGGTTGCTATGCAATTAAGTCAGAGTGAGGGCTGGTCTGTTCGGAATTTTCTCTTCATGTCTGAACAACTTCTTGCTACTCGCTCAATTTCCACTCAACCCCCACAAATTATACATCAAAACGTAGGTATTTTTGCTGGCTTTCAGAAAATGTGACTATCATTCTTGTGGGATTCACAGATTTTTTGCAAATCTCCTCAGAGCAACACAAGGTCTGAAAACTCTCCACAGACAGTCAATGGAGAGCTTGTTCAAAATCACCGCTGAATTTTTCTAATGAGAGGCATTTTCAAATCGTCATATCTCCTTAACGAAACAAAGTTGAGACATGACACTTGTGCCAATATATCTTCAGACTCTCCTGATGCTCACAATTCAAGAGTATTTTCCTCACCTATTACCGTTTGGCCATGAATTACATTTGTTTGAGGATAGGAAATTTGTCTCTCGCTCAGATCTCTTCAGATTTCAAACTCTGGAAATGAGGCACTTTTTTTCTCTCGTCATATCTTTTTGATGGATTTCAACAGAGCTCTGAAAATTTCCATGACTGTTCACCAAAGCCTGCTGTTTCTTACGGTGAAAGAATGATTTTGAGGCTCCATAGAGATCTAGAGTTACACAACGTTGTTTGAGGGCAAGTCAAGGCAGTTTTGCTTCGCCTCTTCTCAGTTGCAGTGTGTTACAAGTCATATAGCTTTAATAATTTATATTTTATCTCTGAATTATGAAGACCTGGAGATTTCCCCATCTCTTCTGAACAAAACGGTGTCAGAATGAGCGTTCTAGCCCCTACGGTTAGGAAATTATGGCCATTTGTTCGAGGGGAATCCTGAATGTGAGAAATACACTAAAGAAAACTCAGAGCTCTCTGTGTCTGTGTGTGTAAGTGCTGATTAGAGCAGGTGCAGCTAATTTAGCTGACCTAGATATACCAAGCCCAGACTCTTAACAGCCACTGTTCCCTTTGCGCTCTGTGTATGTGTGTGTGTATCAGTATTTCTCCCATGTTAAAGTATTACTCCTCCATAATAGTATTTCTGGTAAATCAAAGTACTTCTACTACATCTTAGTACTTCTGCTCAATCATAGTAATTCTGGGAAATCATAGTATTTATCCCAAATCATAGTATTTATGCAAAATTACAGTATTTCTGCTAAAAAGCAGAAATAGTACCTTTAACAGAAATTTCTGTCAAAAGATATTATTTATGTTAAAACATACTATTTCTGCTAAATCATAGTATTTGTGCCATATCATAGTATTTGTACCCAATCATAATATTTCTGCCATGTCATTGTATTTGCGCCAAATCATGGTATTTTTTTGCCAAATCATGGTATTTGTGCCAAATCATGTTATTTCTGCCCAATTAAAATTTCTGTTATGTTATAGTATTACTACTAAGTCGTAGAATTTCTGTTATGTTATAGTATATCTGCTGATTATAGTATATGTGCCAAATCATAGTATTTATAGCAAATCATAGTATTTGTGCCCAAACATAGTATTTCTTGCCAAATTGTAGTATTTGTGCAAAAACATACTATGTCTGCAAAATCATAGTATATCTGTTATGTTATAGTATTACTACTAAGGCATAGTATTTCTACCAAATCAAAGTATTCCTTCAAAATCATAGTATTACTGCAATTTCATAGTATTTGAGTGAAATCGTAGTATCTGTGCAAAACATACTATGTCTGCTAAATCACAGTATATCTGTTATGTTAAAGTATTAGTACTAAGTCACAGTATTTCTGCCAATTCGTAGTATTTGTACTAAATCATGGTACTTGTGCCAAATCATAGTATTTTTTGTAAATCATAGTATTCGAACCAAAACATAGTAGTATTTTGCGAAGTAATAGTATTTCTTCTAAATCATAGTATTTCACTCAAATCTCAGTAGTTGTGCTTAAACGCAGTATTATTGCCAAATCATAGTATTTGTACTGAAACATAGTATTTCTGCCAATAAGAGTATTTCTACTAAATCATAGTACTTGTGCCAATTCATAGTATTTCTGCCACATTGTGCTAGTTGTGCAAAACATAGACTGTCTGCAAAATCATAGTATATCTATTATGTTATAGTATTACTACTGAGGCATAGTATTTCTACCAAATCAAAGTATTCCTTCAAAACCATAGTATTACTGCAATTTCATAGTATTTGAGTGAAATCGTAGTATTTGTGCAAAACCATACTATGTCTGCAAAATCTCAGTATATCTGTTATGTTATAGTATTACTACTAAGGCATAGTATTTCTACCAAATCAAAGTATTCCTTCAATATCATAGTATTACTGCAATTTCATAGTATTTGAGTGAAATCGTAGTATCTGTGCAAAAAAACATACTATGTCTGCTAAATCACAGTATATCTGTTATGTTAAAGTATTAGTACTAAGTCACAGTATTTCTGCCAATTAAGTAGTATTTGTACGAAATCATGGTACTTGTGCCAAATAACAGTATTTTTGCAAATCATAGTATTCGAACCAAAACATAGTAGCATTTGTGCGAAGTCATAGTATTTCACTCAAATCTCAGTAGTTGTGCTTAAACGCAGTATTATTGCCAAATCATAGTAGTTGTACTGAAACATAGTATTTCTGCCAATAAGAGTATTTCTACTAAATCATAGTACTTGTGCCAATTCATAGTATTTCTGCCCCATTGTGCTAGTTGTGCAAAAACATAGACTGTCTGCAAAATCATAGTTTATCTATTATGTTATAGTATTACTACTAAGTCGTAGACTCTCTATTTTGTTAAATTATATCTGCTGAATACAGTATATGTGCCAAATCATAGTATTTATAGCAAACCATAGTATTTGTGCTAAAACATAGTATTTCTGCCAAATTGTAGTATTTGTGCAAAAACATAGAATGTCTGCAAAATCACAGTGTATCTGCTATGTTATAGTATTACTACTAAGGCATAGTATTTCTACCAAATCATAGTATTCCTTCAAAATCATAGTATTACTGCAATTTCATAGTATTTGAGCGAAATCGTAGTATTTGTACTAAATCATGGTACTTGTGTCAAATCATAGTATTTTTTGCAAATCATATTATTTGAACCAAAACATTGTATTTGTCGAAGTCATAGTATTTCTTCTAAATCATAGTATTTCACCCAAATCTCAGTAGTTGTGCTAAAACCCAGTATTATTGCCAAATTGTAATATTTGTACTGAAACATAGTATTTCTGCCAATACAGTATTTGTACTAAATCATAGTACTTGTGCCAAATCATAGTATTTCTGCCATATTGTGCTAGTTGTGCAAAAACATATACTATGATTTTGCAGAGAGTCTATCTATTATGTTATAGTATTACTACTAAGTCGTAGACTTTCTGTTTTGTTATAGTATATCTGCTGAATATAGTATATCTGCCAAATCATAGTATTTGTGCTGAAACAGTATACTGCCACATTATAGTATTTGTGTAAAACCAGAATGTCTGCAAAATCATCATATATCTGTGATGTTATAGTATTACTACTAAGGCATAGTATTTCTGCAAAATCATAGTATTTTGCAGAAACATAGTACTCTGGTAAATCATAGTATTTCTACTAAATAATAGTATTTCTGCCAGATCATATTATTTGTTTCAAATCATAGCATTCGAACCAAATCATAGTATTTGTGCCAAAATATTGTATTTGTACAAAGTCATAATATTTCTTCTAAATCATAGTATTTCAATCAAATGTCAGGAGTTGTGCTAAAACGCAGTATTATTGCCAAATCATTGTATTTGTACCCAAACATATCAGTTCAACTTATTTAACTCTTCTCAACAGCCCAACACCTCTTCTTCACCCCGTTTCAGCAGAATTGTGAGTGTTTTCACCCCTTTTCAGCACAAATCCCAGCTTTTTCAGGTGTTTTCAACAGAAATCTCTTTTTAGCAGACATTCTGCTGATTCACCTGTTTTCAGTGCAACGTTCTACTTCTTTACCTCTTTTCAGTAGAAATTCTGCTGATTCACCTATTTTGAGCAGAATTTTCAGCCTTTCACCTCTTATCAATACAAATCTCAGTATCTTCTGCTCATTTCAGAGGAAACCTTTTCACCTCTCCTCTTTTCAGTACAAATTTGAACTTCTGTACCCTTTGAAGCAGAATCTTTGCCTTTTCACCTCTTTTCAGCAAAAGTTTCTGTTTTTTCACTTGTTTTCAGCATAATTTTTCAGTTTCTTTACTGCCATACAATTTTTGCAGCAGACAGCTTCAGCGTTCCGGCATCCACACTGCATTTTCGCAGGAAATGCAAATTTTTCTAGTTATTCTTGTTGCCACTTTTTTGTACTTTTTTTGGCACTTTTCTACTTCCACAATTTTCAGCCGATTTTCACCGTTCAAATTTTAAACTATTCTGCTATTTCTGCTAATGATCGCTATGACTTTTGGTATTTTTTGCTCTTATACTTTTTAAAATATTAAGCTTTTTATGCTTTTTTTTGTCCCATTGAAATGAATGGAAAACTTCCACAATTCTGCTAAAACTTGCTTGTTTTTGAAACTTAACTACTTTGTCCTACTTTCACCTAGAACAACCATTCAAACTTTAAAATGTTCTAAAATTATTGGGCTATTTATGAATGATTCAGCTTTTTCATATCTGTTACCATTTTCATCTTATCCCTGTTTAAGTTTTCAGTTTCATTTTGTGATTTTTCACAAAATACATGCGTTGTTATGGTTGCTATGCACTTGGTTCTAAGTGAGCCACTGTACCTTTGGCAATTTCTCTTCATGTCCGAACAACTTCTTGCTACTTACTCAATTTCCACTCAACTTCCACAAATTATACATCAAAACGTAGGTATTTATGCTGGCTTTCAGAAAATGTCACTATCATTGTTGTGGGATTTATAGAATTTTGGCAAATCTCCTCAGAGCAACACAAAGTCTCAAAAATCCCCATAGAAAGTCAATGGAGAGTTTGTTCAAAATCACCGCTTGATTTCTGTAATGAGAGGCATTTTCAAATCGTCATATCTCCCGAACGAAGCAAAGTTAAGACATGAGGCTTGTGCCAATATATCTTCAGACACTCCTGACGCTCACAATTCAAGAATTTTTTTCTCATCTATTACCATTTGGCCATGAATTGGGTTTGTTTGAGGGTAGGAAATTTGTCCCTCGCTCAGATTTCTTCAGATTTCAAACTCTTGAAATGAGGCACTTTTTCTATCGTCATATCTTTTGATAGATTTCCACAGAGACCTGAAAATTTCCATGACTGTTCACCAAAGTCTGCTGTCTCTCACGGTGAAAGAATGATATCGATACTCCAAATAGATTTAGAGTTAGAAAGCGTTGTTTGAGGGCAAGTCAAGGCAGTTTTCGCTTCGCCTCTACTCAGTTATGGTGCATTAGAAGTCAAATATATTCAATAACTCATATTTTAATGATAAATTGTCAACACTTTAAGATTCCCCATCTCTTCTGAACAAAAGCGGTGTAAGAATGACCGTTCTAGCCCCTACGGTTAGGAAATTATAGCCATTTGTTTGAGGGGAGTCCTCACTATGGAAAATAGACTGCACAAATCCTGTCTCTCTCTGTGGTGTGTGTGTAAGCTGGTGCACCTGTTTTGGCGGGAAAAAGTATACAGCCTCTCTGATTGGTGGATTCAAATTTAGCAGCTCCCAGGCTGCTTGTGTGTGTGTGTGTGTGTGACAGAGAGAGAGAGAAAGGGAGGGCGAGAGAGAGTTTTTATGGGAGCATCTTATTATATGATTTAAATTCAATATATTTAGACTGGTTGACTGAATTTGATCCTGTGTGTGTCTCTCTGTGCATGTGTGTTTCCATATGTGTCCATATTTGTAATTGTGTCACTGTTATACTTTTTTTTGCTGATTTTTTTCATTTAACAATTACATTTGAGGGACCCTTAGCATGTTCAGGATTCTTTCAGCTGTCCATTTTGCTTTTCCAATTTTTCTATTTAAGTAATTACTATTGTGTTGAGTCATAGCATTTCTGCTGCTTTTCAGTATTTGTGCTAAATACAGCATTTCTGCAAAATCATACTATGTCTGCTATTTTATGAGATTTGTGCTAAATGCAGCATTTCTGCTAAATCATACTATGTCTGCTATTTCATAAGATTTGTGCTAAATATAGTGTTTCTGCTATTTCTGCCAAATATAGTATTTTTGATTAATTAGGGTTTTCTACCAAATCATAGTACAGTTTTACTGCTTTTTATAGGATTTTAGAGGATATTTATATTGCTTAATATAATATTTCTGCTTTTTATAGGATTTGTGCTTAATATAGTTTTTCTAAAAAATGTAGTATTTATGCTTAATCATACTATTTCTATATATTTCTGCCAGGTCCCCAGGCAGCTAATCCTCTGTGAGGACTGATACATACAAATACATATCAGGGCCTGCACGGCTTCCCAGCCAGTCAATCATATCTGAGGTCTGCCCTTTCTTCTCTCGTCATATCTCAGCGACAGATGTACAAAGAGCAATGCAAATCACAGTCAAAGTACACCAAAGTCTGCTGATTCACCCAGTACAAGAATTATGCTTCTAGTCCACCTAGTATTTGAGTTACACGACGTTTTGTAACTCCAAAAGCGGTGTTTTTTCGCCTCTCACCGCAATCTAATTCTGACTGCTCATCACCCTGTTTTTCCAGGCGCTCGTTCTCTTTCCCAGTGGCGCAGTTGGTAATGACACAGGTCTGCAACCCAAAGGTCGTGGGTTCAATTCCACCTTGGTCAACATGTTTTTTTCCTACAAATTAATACACTGTCACAGACCACTAATTCATATTGATCATTTATTACAATTCTGCAAACTTTTATGATTTTACCAGCTTTTCTAATATGGACCTCACATTCTTGTTTACACTTCATGGCACAAATACTCTTCCCTTTAGGCTCTGTGTATGTGTGTGTGTATCAATATTTCTCCCTTTTTAAAGTATTACTCCTCCATAATTGTATTTCTGTTAAATTAAAGTACTTTTACTACATCTTAGTACTTCTGCTCAATCATAGTATTTTGCCAAATCATGGTTTTTGTGCCAAATCATAATATTTGTGTTATGTTATAGTATTACTACTAAGTGGAGGAATTTCTGTCATGTTACAGTATATGTGCTGATTACAGTATTTCTGTATAATAGAATTTTGGCAAATCTCAGACCAACACAAAGTCTGGAAACTGCATAGAAAGTCAATGGAGAGCTTGTTCAAAATCACCGCTGGATTTCTCTAATGAGAGGCATTTTCAAATCGTCATATCTCCTTAACGAAGCGAAGTTAAGACATGAGGCTTGTGCCAATATATCTTCAGACACTCCTGACGCTCACAATTCAAGAATTTCTTTCTCACCTATTACCATTTGGCCATGAATTGGGTTTGTTTGAGGGTAGGAAATTTGTCCCTCGCTCAGATTTCTTCAGATTTCAAACTCTGGAAATGAGGCACTTTTTCTCCCGTCATATCTTTTGATGGATTTCCACAGAGACCTGAAAATTTCCATGACTGTTCACCAAAGCCTGCTGTCTCTTACGGTGAAAGAATGATATCGATACTCCAAATAGATTTTGAGTTACAAAGCATTGTTTGAGGGCAAGTCAAGGCAGTTTTGGCTTTGCCTCTACTCAGTTATGGTGCATTAGAAGTCAAATATCTTCAATAATTCATATTTTAATGATAAATTGTCAACACTTGAAGATTCCCCATCTCTTCTGAACACAACGGTCTAAGAATGACTGTTCTAGCCCCTACGGTTAGGAAATTATGGCCATTTGTTTGAGAGGAATCCTCACTATGAGAAATTCACTGCAGAAATCCTGTCTCTGTGCTCTGTGTGTGTAAAAACGGCTGCACCTGTTTTGGCGGGAAAAAGTACACAGCCTCTCTGATTGGTGGATTCAAATTTAGCAGCTCCCAGGCTGCTTGACTGACCTACAAACTTGATTTTCTCTCCTGTGTGTGTGTGTGTGTGTGTGTGTGTGTGTGTGTGTGTGTGTGTGTGTGTGTGTGTGAGAGAGAGAGAGGGAGATAGAGAGGGCGAGAGAGAGTTTTATGGGAGCATCTTATTGTATGATTTAAATTCAATATATTTAGACTGGTTGACTGAATTTGATCCTGTGTGTGTCTCTCTGTGCTTGTGGGACTTTTGCAGCTGTCCATTTTGCTTTTCCAATTTTTCTATTTAAGTTATTACTATTGTGCTAAGTCATAGCATTTGTGCTGCTTTTCAGTATTTGTGCTAAATACAGCATTTCTGCTAAATCATACTATTTCTGCTATTTTATAGGATTTGCACTTAATATAATATTTCTGCTTAATTATAGTATTTCTGCCATTTTATAGTATTTGTGCTAAAACATAGTATTTCTACTAAATGCAGTATTTCTGGGTAATCATTGTATTTCTATATATTTCTGCCAGGTCCCCAGGCAGTCAGTCCTAATATTCAAATTTACATATCAGAACCTGGACGGCTTCCCAGCCAGCCAATCATATCTGAGTCCTGGCACATTCAAATTTGCATATTGGGACCTTCATGGCTTCTCAGCCAGCCAATCATATCTGAGTCCTGGCACATTTAAATTTGCATATTGTTGCCTTCATGGCTTCCCAGCCAGCCAATCATATCTGAGTCCTGGCACATTCAAATTTGCATATTGGGACCTTCATGGCTTCTCAGCCAGCCAATCATATCTGAGTCCTGGCACATTCAAATTTGCATATTGTTGCCTTCATGGCTTCCCAGCCAGCCAATCATATCTCAGTCCTGGCACATTCAAATTTGCATATTGGGACCTTCATGGCTTCCCAGCCAGCCAATCATATCTGAGTCCTGGCACATTTAAATTTGCATATTGGGACCTTCGTGGCTTCTAAGCCCACCAATTATCTATGTCATATATCTCTAATAATTCATATTTTTATTTTAAATGGTCAGCATTTCAAGATTCCCCTATGTATTCTGAATAAAATGGTCTAAGAATGACTGTTTTAGCCCCTACGGTTAGAAATTTATGGCTGTTTGTTTGAGGGGAATTCTCACTATGAGAAATAGACTGCAAAAATCCTGTCTCTCTCTGTGCTGCATGTGTAAAAGCCTGCACTTAGTGAACCAGTTTTGGCGGGAAAAAGCACACAGCCTCTCTGATTGGTGGATTCAAATTGAGAAGCTCACAGCTGTTTGACTGACCTAGAAACATGCTGTTAACAGCCCCTGTTCACTTTCTGCTGCTGCTGCTGCTGCTGTGTGTGTGTGTGTGTGTGTGTGTGTGTGTGTGTGTGTGTGTGTGTGTGTGTGTGTGTGTGTGTGTGAGATACACAGAAAGACCCTTTTTAGGGTAGCATCTCATTGTTGGATAAAAATGTAATATATTCAGACTGGTTGACTGGCATAGACCCTGCCTGTGTGTCTCTCTCTGTACATTTGTGTATCTATATTTGATTTCTTATGTATCTGTTGACTGTTCTTATTTGTTTTTCTTCTAAATGTATTTTTGTTTTATTTTTTCACAGGTGAATAACAAATAGTTTTCATCGAACTTAACCATGTTCCTTTTTATTCAGCTTGTCATTTTACCTTTCCAATATTTTCACTTAAGTTATTACTATTCCGCTCAATCATAGTATCTCTTCTAAATCATTGTTATTAAGCTATATTGTAGGATTTCTGCTAAATCATAGTATTTCCACTATATTATATTTTTCTTTCTAAATATAGCATTTCTGCTATGTTATAATATTTGTGCTAAACTGGAGTATTTTTGTTAAAACATAGTATTCATATAAAATTAAAATATTCATAGTATATTACAGTGTCTCTGGTAAATCACAGCATTTCTGCTATGTTGTACTGTTTTTCTAAATCATAGTATTTCTGTAATGTTTAAGAATGTTTGGCTAAATATATTCTTTCTGTTATCTTATACTATTTCTCCTAAATTCTTGTATTTTTGACAAGTTATCGTGTTTCTGGTAAGTTACAATATTTCTGCTAAGTTCTGCTATGCTATTGTATTTCTGCCAAGTATTATGTTTCCTCTAAGATATTGCAGTTCTGCTAAGTCACTACATTTTAGCAAAGTTCCTTTGCTTCTGCACAGTTTTTACAATTTCTGCAACTTTTCAGCTTTTTCAACTAGTTTCAGCAGACAGCTTCAGCTTTAAAGCATCCACACTGCATTTTCGCAGGAAATGCAAATTTTTCTAGTTCTATTTTATTATCTATTCCGTACGTTTTTTGTACTCCTACTCCTTCAAAACCGTTCAACTTAGAAAAACCATTCAAACACCGTTAGATTCCTCTTCTTTTGGACATGACTGCTTCTACTTTTCTCATTTTTAACATTTATATTTTTAATTTTATTCAACTTTTTTCAACAAAAATTTCCCATGTATTTCAATGGGGAGACCCTTCAAATCCTCATTCAACTTACTCATTTTCAAACTGTATCTACTTCAACATACGTTGACATAGAGCCACCATTCAAACTTTAAAACGAAGACGAGACATTCAACTATTCAAATTGTATTTATCTTTTCAATATCTGTTATACTTTTCTTCAGTTCCAGTTTAAGTTTCATGATGTTTTTTCAGCCGTTTCAGCGTTTATAATGGGTGTGTATGGGACGGAATGTTGGGGCTAGAGTGAGACAGCTGAACTGCTAGAGTGAGAGGAGCGAAAAAATTAATCTTAAAATCTTTTTTAAAACTGCTGCTGTGTCCGCAGCGTTTGCTCTACAGGTATGATTTTACCCTCAAAACGTAGCCATCGCTGTCCTCTTTCATCCAATGTGTTTACTATTGTGCTAGGTGTTATGGTTCTTTCATAAATGTCACCAAAGCACAGCCTCCTCCTCCAACTCCTCCATAGACTCCAATGTTAAAATGGCTCAGAAAGTTCCTTTGAAAATCAGAAGAGCAGGCTGTCTTTACACTGTCACCACGTCCATATAATAAACTCCACAGGCATGAAAACTGAGAATTAGGTAGACTAGACATTGCTGCCGCTCACGGTGAAAGAATTTTGTCAATACGACTTATACTTTTCATTTGGGAGCGATTTGTTTTTCGCCTGACTTTTCTGTTCATTTTAAGCAGCAAAAGTGAGGTGCATGTCTGCGTGTGTATGGGGCCATTGGGTGCAGTCACTATAGCAACCAGGCTCACACCTGCCTGCCTAACGAGCTCTCTCACTCTGCCAAGATTCATCTTAAACATTTCTCTTTCAACTGCTGCTGTGTCCACAGTGTTTGCTCTACAGCCATCATTTTACCCTCAAAACGAAGCCATCGTTGTTCTCTTTCCACCAGCATGTCTTTCAAAGCTCAGAGATGTAAACCTTTAAAAGTGTGTGGATCCAAGTGGAGGGATTACACTTTAGTCATTCAGTGATTCAAAGAATATGAACTTTTAATATTCATTCAGATGTTTTCTGACTCTAAATTTTCTGTTCTCATTTCTTAGGTTTTCCAAATTTTAATTTAAAAACTTTTCAGCTATTTTCCAACTTCTTCTGCGTGAACATCAGCTTTCAAAAGTTCTGCACTTTTGTTTTCAGGTTAAAAACTCTGTATTTTCCATCTCATTCAACATTTTTATTTTTAACTTAAAATTCAGCAATTAATTCATTTCAGTGCATACATTCTCTAGTTCTATTTTATTATTATAGATTCCGCACGTTTTTGTACTCTATCTCCTTCAAAACCGTTCAACTTAGAAAAACCATTCAAACACCGTTAGATTCCTCTTCTTTTGGACATGACTGCTTCTACTTTTCTCATTTATAACATTTATATTTTTAAATTATTCAACTTTTTTCAACAAAAATTTCCCATGTATTTCAATGGGGAGACCCTTCAAATCCTCATTCAACTTACTCATTTTCAAACTGTATCTACTTCAACATACGTTGACATAGAGCTACCATTCAAACTTTAAAACGAAGACAAGACATTCAACTATTCAAATTGTATTTATCTTTTCAATATCTGTTATACTTTTCTTCAGTTCCAGTTTAAGTTTCATGATGTTTTTCAGCCGTTTCAGAGTTTATAATGGGTGTGTATGGGACGGAATGTTGGGGCTAGAGTGAGACAGCTGAACTGCTAGAGTGAGAGGAGCGAAAAAATTAATCTTAAAATCTTTTTAAAACTGCTGCTGTGTCCGCAGCGTTTGCTCTACAGGTATGATTTTACCCTCAAAACGTAGCCATCGCTGTCCTCTTTCATCCAATGTGTTTACTATTGTGCTAGGTGTTATGGTTCTTTCATAAATGTCACCAAAGCACAGCCTCCTCCCTCCAACTCCTCCATAGACTCCTAATGTTAAAATGGCTCAGAAAGTTCCTTTGAAAATCAGAAGAGCAGGCTGTCTTTACACTGTCACCACGTCCATATAATAAACTCCACAGGCATGAAAACTGAGAATTAGGTAGACTAGACATTGCTGCCGCTCACGGTGAAAGAATTTTGTCAATAGGACTTATACTTTTCATTTGGGAGCGATTTGTTTCAGCCTGACTTTTCTGTTCATTTTAAGCAGCAAAAGTGAGGTGCATGTCTCGTGTGTATGGGGCCATTGGGTGCAGTCACTATAGCAACCAGGCTCACACCTGCCTGCCTAACGAGCTCTCTCTCACTCTGCCAAGATTCATCTTAAACATTTCTCTTTCAACTGCTGCTGTGTCCACAGTGTTTGCTCTACAGCCATCATTTTACCCTCAAAACGAAGCCATCGTTGTTCTCTTTCCACCAGCATGTCTTTCAAAGCTCAGAGATGTAAACCTTTAAAAGTGTGTGGATCCAAGTGGAGGGATTACACTTTAGTCATTCAGTGATTCAAAGAATATGAACTTTTAATATTCATTCAGATGTTTTCTGACTCTAAATTTTCTGTTCTCATTTCTTAGGTTTTCCAAATTTTAATTTAAAAACTTTTCAGCTATTTTCCAACTTCTTCTGTGTGAACATCAGCTTTCAAAAGTTCTGCACTTTTGTTTTCAGGTTAAAAACTCTGTATTTTCCATCTCATTCAACATTTTTATTTTTAACTTAAAATTCAGCAATTAATTCATTTCAGTGCATACATTCAGATTCAAGCATTCACACTGCAGTTTCTTCAGAAAATGCACTTTCTAGTTCTATTTTATTATTATAGATTCCGTGACGCTTTTTTGTACTCTATCTCCTTCAAAACCGTTCAACTTAGAAAAACCATTCAAACACCGTTAGATTCCTCTTCTTTTGGACATGACTGCTTCTACTTTTCTCATTTATAACATTTATATTTTTAAAATTATTCAACTTTTTTCAACAAAAATTTCCCATGTATTTCAATGGGAGACCCTTCAGATCCTCATTCAACTTACTCATTTTCAAACTGTATCTACTTCAACATACGTTGACATAGAGCTACCATTCAAACTTTAAAACGAAGACAAGACATTCAACTATTCAACTTGTATTTATCTTTTCAATATCTGTTATACTTTTTCTTCAGTTCCAGTTTAAGTTTCATGATGTTTTTCAGCCGTTTCAGAGTTTATAATGGGTGTGTATGGGACGGAATGTTGGGGCTAGAGTGAGACAGCTGAACTGCTAGAGAGTGAGGAGGCGAAAAAATTAATCTTAAAATCTTTTTAAAACTGCTGCTGTGTCCGCAGCGTTTGCTCTACAGGTATGATTTTACCCTCAAAACGTAGCCATCGCTGTCCTCTTTCATCCAATGTGTTTACTATTGTACTAGGTGTTATGGTTCTTTCATAAATGTCACCAAAGCACAGCCTCCTCCTCCAACTCCTCCATAGACTCTAATGTTAAAATGGCTCAGAAGGTTCGTTTGAAAATCAGAAGAGCATGGTGTTTTACACTGTCACCACGTCCATATAATAAACTCCACAGGCATGAAAACTGAGAATTAGGTAGACTGGACATTGCTGCGCTCACGGTGAAAGAATTTCGTCAATAGGACCTGTACTTTTCATTTGGGAGCGATTTGTTTCAGCCTGACTTTTCTGTTCATTTTAAGCAGCAAAAGTGAGGTGCATGTCTGTGTGCGTGTGTACTGAGCCATTGGGTGCAGTTACTATAGCAACCAGGCTCACACCTGCCTGCCTAACGAGCTCTGTCTCTCACTGTGCCAAGATTCATCTTAAACACTTCTCTTTCAACTGCTGCTGTGTCCACAGTGTTTGCTCTACAGCCATCATTTTACCCTCAAAAAGAAGCCATCGTTCTTCTCTTTCCAACAGCATGTCTTTCAAAGCTCAGAGATGTAAACCTTTAAAAGTGTGTGGATCCAAGTGTAGGGATTACACTTTACTCATTCAGTGATTCAAAGAATATGAACTTTTAATATTCATTCAGGTGTTTTCTGACTCTAAATTTTCTGTTCTCATTTCTTAGGTTTTCCAAATTTTAATTTAAAAACTTTTCAGCTATTTTCCAACTTCTTCTGTGTGAACATCAGCTTTCAAAAGTTCTGCACTTTTGTTTTCAGTTTAATAAATCTGCATTTTCCAGCTCATTCAACATTTTTATTTTTAACTCAAAATTCAGCAATTAATTCATTTCAGTGCATACATTCAGATTCAAGCATTCACACTGCAGTTTCTTCAGAAAATGCACTTTCTAGTTAGTAGATGTTTCTCCAAAAGTGGCCACACCCACCGCACTGACTCAAGGTGATGATTTGACTTTGGGCCACATCTATTCCACACAACACTAGGCTACGTTCACACTGCAGGCGAAAGCGCATCAAATCCGATTTTTAAAAATTTTTTTTTTTTTTTTTTTTTTTCTGACCCTATGCGACCCATATCCGATCATGGTATGACAGTGTGAACGGCACAAATCCAATATTTTCAAATCCGATCTGGGTCACTTTCGTATGTGGTACTGAATCCGATACATATCCGATGTTTTAGAAAGCGACTGCTGTTTGAACGGTCATGTCGCATTAAATCCGTCTTTTACGTCACTGACACAAGACAGACGCCAATTATCAGCGCCGGAGAAGGCATCGTGAACGCTTCCTGGCCATCCAGTGTAGATGTCAGTGAAACTGTTGGGAAGACAACGTGAACATTTTATTTGTACTGTATAATCTGCAGATTCTGACAGAAATCTGCAACTATCCTTTGAAGCACCGCTCCTCTAAAACAGCAATAAGGATCATTATTAGGTTATTTACATTATTATGTAAATAACAAAGCAACTTAAAGCAAAAATTGGGAAACGTAAAGTCCGAAGTCTTTATATTAAGGGCCATCAGTCAAACAATATTGTTCTCACGTCTTCTTTTGCGCATGCGGGCCGCTTTGAGGGTTCACACTAGAGCGCGTTTGCTGTCGCATTTTATTTGTAGTGTGAACAAGCAGACAAAAAAATCAGATTTGATCAAAAATCGGAATTGAGCATTAAGACCTGCAGTGTGAACGTAGCCTTATTCTGACCTATGTCAAGCTCAGTTCTTGATTTGGGCCATGTCAGGCACTTTTTAGTCCCATAACTTAGGACCAAAGACAGTTAGATCCATATATGCTTGCACAGTGACACAAGTTTTGTTTTTTATATAATGGACATGAAAATATTGTGTTGACTCTCAGCTTTCATTTGAGGGTGTCCACACTCAAACTGGATGAATGGTTTAGGAGTTTCAGCTTCTTAAAATGTGCCGTCCTCTTTTTAAATGGACTAAAAGTAATTGGACCATTGACTCAAAGGCTATTTCATGATCAGGTGTGGTCAATTCCTTCATTATGTCATTTTCAATTAAGCAGATAAAAGGCCTGGAGTTGATTTGAGGTGTGGTGCTTGTCTTTGGAAGATTTTGCTGTGAACAGACAACATGCGGTTGAAACAAGCCGTCCTCAAGCTGCAAAAACAGAAAAAACAAATCACATCTGAGAAATGGCTACAATATTAGGAGTAGCAAAATCTACACTTTTGTACATCCTGAGAAAGAAAGACAGCACTGTGAACTCAGCAAAATAAAAGGAACGTCCATATAAATATTCTTAAGGGTCCGATATTGAGGACGAGAGTAAAACAATGATGGTCCAGAACAGTTGGGTCAAAACAATGATTTTATTTGAACACACGCGCGGGGAGATAATTACTGCACACAATCAGCATGTATCTCCACCCAAAATACACTTCAGATTGCTTTTATAATATCAGGGTATTATAATGCCCCCTCTTGCGTTTACAAGCTCATAATTTGCATCTCAAGAACATTATTTGCCTCTTTTACAGACAATGAACAATTATAAGAGATAAATGCAGACACAGAAGTTCCCCTTTCTGGCATCCTCTTCCAAATAAGGCGATGATCTCAGGCCTTTGGGGTCCCCATGGACTGGTCCTCTCCTTCTGTCACCTGTTGTCAAGTAAACTCTAATGCAACATGTTGGTGAATACACTGAGGCCTTTGCTCCGCTACCATTTTACTGTAACAATATACTCAGCATATAAGCTTTTAAGATTATAGATTTAACTCAACGATTTAAGTGGTTATAACTGCACCTGTAATAAAAATGTTAATATGTGATTATGATAACCCCTGTAATGCAAATTATAACATAATGCCAGCAGCTGCAATAAATGCTTGTATGAAATGATAATTAATGCAACGATAAAGATGATGGTTATGAACAGTAACCGTAAAATAATTTCTTTAATCCTACAATATCCAGGTCTACCATAAAGAGAAGACTACATCAAAGTAAATACAGAGGATTCACTGCGAAGTCCAAGCCACTCATAAGCCTCAACAACAGAAAGGCTAGATTGGACTTTACTTAAAAAAAAAATCTAAATAAGACAGAACAGTTCTGGAAAAATATTGTTTTCACATATGACACCAAGATCAGGTCTACCAGGATGATGGCAAGAAAAAAAACAATCTGGAGAAGGCGTGCAACACAATATGATCAACAACATAAGGCATGGTGGAGCCAGTGTGATGGCTTGGGTGTGGCACTGGGACACTAGTGTTTACTGATGATGTGACAGAAGGCATTTCAACCAAGTATTTTTTTTTTTTACTTTGAACTATTTAATTTGTCCAGTTACTTTTGAGCCGCTGAAATGAAGGGAATGTGTTAAAATCTTCTAGTTCCTCAATATTTTTTTAATGCAGTCTTTTTGTTCAGCCCACTGAATTAAACCTGGAAGTCTGCACTTCAACTGCATCTGAGTTGTTTCATTTAAAATTCATTGTGGTAACATACAGAACCAAAATTAGAAAAATAAACTTCAGAATATTATAAACGTCAGAATATTTATGGACCTAACTGTGTGTCTGCTATCTGTACAAATTCCTGTATGTGAGGAGGATACAGTAATAAACAGTGGGACACAGGGATCGCTTCACTTTATTGTTTGTGATTATTACACAGTAAAAATAAATACAAATGTCAGCATTATAAAACTGTCCTGTTACCACTACTGCTCACTCTGGGGACGTCTAAAGGCTCCTACAGCTGTGTCACAGGGAAAAACACACAATAATAAAAATAGCATGTTTGTTATCCACGTGAACACTTTTACAATGTTAAGTACAAATAGGAGAAATTATCACACTAACTTATGAGGAATGATGTAAATGGTAAGAATATTATTGTATACAAGTCTGTGTGGCTTTTTTGAAACTGTGCTTGGTGCTTATGGCGTAGATCAGCGGTCCCCAACCTTTTTTGCGTCTTAAAGACCGGTTTATGCCCGACAATATTGTCACGGACCGGCCTTTAAGGTGTCGCGGATAAATACAACAAAATAAAACTAGTACCGGTACCGAAAAAGAAGATTTATTCATAACACACGAGAAAAGACCCAGGAAAACCGAGTTAACGATAAAAACAATAACAAAATAACGCTGAAAACCGATAAAACCCTGAAAACCATACATTTCACACCTGAGCCTCAACTCTCGCGGCCCGGTCCCAAACAACTCACGGACCGGTACCGGTCCGAGGCCCGGGGGTTGGGGACTGCTGGCATAGAGGACTTTGTTAACAAAGAAAAAAAATAGCCATTCTGTGTAAGAGTTATAAATATTTAGCACATTTGTCCATTAAGGTAAAAATCACTGAGGATGTCATCCAAAGGAAGTTTGGAGACGCCTGTTTCCTGGATCCCAGTCACATTATTCAGTATAAAAACCAGTTTAGAAGATCTTGATGCAGCAGCACAGGGCCCAGAAGCTCTTCTTCACCCCCCCCCATACTACAAAATACTAATTTTTGTAGTATTATTTTATTTTTAATATACTTAATAGAGTGATTTGGGATGTAGTCTTGGTAAGTAATATGTTTGATTCCTATGTCCTCAACTGGAAGTGTTTTCATTCACATCTTAGGTCTCTTCTTTTAATTTCAGCTTTGATTCAGTCTTTGACTTCTTCTATGATTGCCCTCCTGTCGTTCATCACCATCATCATCCCTTCTTCTTCATCTCCACAGCGTGCCTCTGGCCCTGGACTTGGAGGGAGCAGCTCTGCATCTTTTGAGCTGCTTGTGCTAGCAGCTCTAGCAATCCTGGTGAGGGTCTGTTCATACGGAGAGGGCAGATAGACCATGAGGAATACGCCGTCTGTCACGTCCTGCTCGGAGCTGGAGCTGGGAAGTGGACCTCTGTTGCAGCGGAGGGAGGACAGCAGCTCGCAGTTCCTCTCTGGGTCCTGCAGGTCCTCCAAGGCGATCACGTTAGCCAATCCCAGCTTTCCGTCGAAGCTGAAGCCCCTCCTTCGGCGGCAGACCACGAAGCCGAGGACGCTAATGAAGAGGACGAGGAAGGAGATGCTTGCTATGACGATGTAGGTGACTGATCCACCGCTGAAGATGGCCTCACCAAAACTCTGGTTCTGTGAGTCAAACACAAGATGGGTGGATCAAAGCTCAGTGATACAGAGTCTGCATATTTAGGGTTTTCTTACATTAGTTTTTTTTATAGTTAAGGAATATAAAGTGTAGAAGTCACAGATTTACACCCATTAAATAAAAATAAATAAACTTTAGGAAGCTAGTTGGCTCATTTTGAGCAGTAGACATTTATTCTTAGACCCTTAGACTAGAAGAGCTTTTCATGAGTTGTATTATAATAATAATAATAATAATAATAATAATAATAGTTGTTGTTATTGCTGTTGATGTTTTCCGAAAGAGTTCAAAGGATCAGCATAAACAGTCATTTGATTATATAGTTTTGCTTTAAAGTTAAGTGATACACTTTTGTTGTTGGACCTGAGTAAGTGCTGACTGCACTGATACCACCCAGTGTTTTGTGTTTAACATAAAACTCTGTCCAGCAGAGGGAGCTGTCCGTGCCAAACTTCTGCTGATTTCCTCTTTGCACATGTGAATGTGTAGCATCACCACTGTGAGGGTGAGGCTGAGCACACAGCCTCCTGGTGTTATTTTTATTTGGAGCACTTGACAAAGCTAAGAATGCAGAGTAAACATGAGATGGGAGACGTTGTCTTTTACCAGAAAGCAGTTGTAAAGAATGACTTGTGTCGTTAAATAAATGTTAAAATACCAAAAATGGAAAGTAACTGAAAGAAGTCTTTAAAGGATATCTTCCAGTTCTACATATTTGCATTTTTTCCAGTCTGGATTTTAGGCAGTGTGATTTAAAAACACACTAAGTTCAGATAAAACTAATGAAATAAAACTGGATTCAAGTATCAACGCAAAATATTATTTTCTCATCGAATGCCAAGAATCGTATCGTCATAGCTTCATATAAGTAACATTTCCAAAAGCTAGAAGTATAACTCTGCAGAGAATCTTTGAAGTGACACGTTTTTGTTGTGCAAGCTTTGTAACATCTATCCATCAAAATTTGACAATTATTAATATTTTATTTTATAACGTGGACGCTCACATTTGTGTTTCACAAAAACTGCAACTGCATTTAATTTAAAAAATGACATATTTTTCAGATTAAATTATGAACCGCTGAAAATAAACACTGACAGCATGTTTAATAATAAAAATAAAATCGATGTCTGCACAAACTCACCGGTGCCTGTCTGTCAGTGGAAGGCAAAGCCGAGGGTCCGGATGACCAGTCCAGAGAGTCCCGGCCAGCGGGTCCAAACTTCCTCCAGCTGCTCTCCAGCAGAGACCGCATGGTGGAAAGGTTCAGGATCCGAAGGCCAGCCAGAGCCAGGGGCCGCAGGGGCCGAGAGCACTGACAGGAGTGGGTGAAAGAGACGAGGCGACGAGACTGCTGACGGCTCAGAGGGTTAGCACCGACTGCACCGCTGAAGTGATCAGCCTTAAAATATATCTGGGAGGGGGAGGAGGGAGGGGCGGCAGAGAAATGAGGGCAGCAGACAGTCCAGCAGAGAAGAGACACATCACTGGTCCCAGTGGGTCACAGCCGAGGGTGTTTCCAGGATTTTTCTTTTTTAAAAACTATGGTGTGTGGGTGTGTTTTTATTGGGGGCAGAGAGATCGCGTGCCTCCAAAAATATGCATTAGGAGACGCTGCTACAAATCTGTGTTGAAGCATAAGATGTATAAACTAATAGGACAAACTGCATTTATGGTTCCAAACATAATTAAGTAAATAAGTAAAGTTGATGAGTTAGGGAACAGTAGACCGTAAGCACTCTGTTTTTTAACTCACAAGCAAACATATGCATATTATTTGAATATTTAACACTCACTGACACACTGACAAAGAAATTTCAGTCAGTGAGAGCAACGAGGAGCCATCAGAGGCTAAAATCAGTCAGCTACACTGTGAATGATTTTTACATGTAGTAAGATTGTTGCTGTTCAACAGTAATGACTGTGTTGATTGTTTGAAAAGTCCAGATAAGAGATGACAAAGAAAATCTGACATACTGTGGCTCACTGTGTGTGTAGTGGATACATTCAAATGATCGGTGTAAAGAGTGAGACAATCAGGAAGTTTTATCTCCAGTGGATGACATCTCTCCGTCACTCAGAGTGCTCGGGGAACTCACCTTTTCTGTGAATATCAAGAAGACCAAAAGTGAAAAGTCTTTGTGATCTGATGAAACTTTTCTCAACATTTCTAGGATAAAGTAAGTCTGAGAGGTAAAGGTTTTACGCACTTTGAGACAATTTACAAGTCATTTAAAAAGTGTGGAAGAGGAAAGTATATCACAGGTTTGGTAAAAACTGTACAATAAATCGCTGCCAATAGTCCATCCATCCTCTTTGCTTATCCCCGTCAGGGTCGCGGGGGGGCTGGAGCCTATCCCCGCTAGCACAGGACAAGAGACAGGGTACACCCTGGACAGGTCGCCAGTCTGTCGCAGGGCTGCTGCCAATAGCCATAGCACGCCATTCTCAACCAAGTTGCACATTTTGATACAACTTTTGTGCAGGTTTTCTTAAAACTGCAGGATTATTTTAGAACTGAAACTCTTAGAAAAGAAGAAAAAGAGGTAAAGCAAGCTGGAGGAGAAGCAAGAAGAATAGTTAATGTTTTAAATTGAGACATTAAACAATTTATTGTGGTATAAAATGCTGTTATTTATGTTTCTGTCCATTGGTAGGACTACACATTTTTTGGGGGGGCACACCTTCCTCACACAACACAGTTGTGTATGTGGCTGTGGCTGTGTTGTATTAAAAGTAAATGGGTCTAAAAGGGGACCCATACAGTCTCTACCTTACAAAATAAAGCACCTTGAAGCAAATGTAGAGATTTGGCGCGATATAAAATGAATTGAATGAAATTAACTTTTGGACAAATTTATGTGACTCTGTAACTTTGGAAACTGTCTTTTAATGATGGGGTATCATCTGTTTTCTTCTAAATACCAGGCAGAAAATACACTTTACATGCAAAATGAATGAATTCATATTTAATTTTCAGCAAAACAAAAGTTTAGGAGAATTGAAGTCACAACCACAACAACTATAGCAAGAAGGCAAACCACCTGGTTATAGTATGACCGTCTCAGGCAAAAGAAAAATGCTTTCATATGGCCAGCCAATATTAGTTCCAATTAATATTACTCATTTATAATCCTCACAAATACACTACAGGGAGTGCAGAATTATTAGGCAAATGAGTATTTTGTCCACATCATCCTCTTCATGCATGTTGTCTTACTCCAAGCTGTATAGGCTCGAAAGCCTACTACCAATTAAGCATAATAGGTGATGTGCATCTCTGTAATGAGAAGGGGTGTGGTCTAATGACATCAACACCCTATATCAGGTGTGCATAATTATTAGGCAACTTCCTTTCCTTTGGCAAAATGGGTCAAAAGAAGGACTTGACAGGCTCAGAAAAGTCAAAATAGTGAGATATCTTGCAGAGGGCTGCAGCAGTCTTAAAATTGCAAAGCTTCTGAAGCGTGATCATCGAACAATCAAGCGCTTCATTCAAAATAGTCAACAGGGTCGCAAGAAGCGTGTGGAAAACCAAGGCGCAAAATAACTGCCCATGAACTGAGAAAAGTCAAGCGTGCAGCTGCCAAGATGCCACTTGCCACCAGTTTGGCCATATTTCAGAGCTGCAACATCACTGAGTGCCCAAAAGCACAAGGTGTGCAATACTCAGAGACATGGCCAAGGTAAGAAAGGCTGAAAGAGCGACCACCACTGAACAAGACACACAAGCTGAAACGTCAAGACTGGGCCAAGAAATATCTCCAGACTGATTTTTCTAAGGTTTTATGGACTGATGAAATGAGAGTGAGTCTTGATGGGCCAGATGGATGGGCCCGTGGCTGGATTGGTAAAGGGCAGAGAGCTCCAGTCCGACTCAGACGCCAGCAAGGTGGAGGTGGAGTACTGGTTTGGGCTGGTATCATCAAAGATGAGCTTGTGGGGCCTTTTCGGGTTGAGGATGGCGTCAAGCTCAACTCCCAGTCCTACTGCCAGTTTCTGGAAGACCCTTCTTCAAGCAGTGGTACAGGAAGAAGTCTGCATCCTTCAAGAAAAACATGATTTTCATGCAGGACAATGCTCCATCACACGCGTCCAAGTACTCCACAGCGTGGCTGGCAAGAAAGGGTATAAAAGAAGAAAAACTAATGACATGGCCTCCTTGTTCACCTGATCTGAACCCCATTGAGAACCTGTGGTCCATCATCAAATGTGAGATTTACAAGGAGGGAAAACAGTACACCTCTCTGAACAGTGTCTGGGAGGCTGTGGTTGCTGCTGCACGCAATGTTGATGGTGAACAGATCAAAACACTGACAGGATCCATGGATGGCAGGCTTTTGAGTGTCCTTGCAAAGAAAGGTGGCTATATTGGTCGCTGATTTGTTTTTGTTTTGTTTTTGAATGTCAGAAATGTATATTTGTGAATGTGGAGATGTTATATTGGTTTCACTGGTAAAAATAAATCACTGAAATGGGTATATATTTGTTTTTTGTTAAGTTGCCTAATAATTATGCACAGTAATAGTCACCTGCACACACAGATATCCCCCTAAAATAGCTAAAACTAAAAACAAACTAAAAACTACTTCCAAAAACATTCAGCTTTGATATTAATGAGTTTTTTGGGTTCATTGAGAACATGGTTGTTGTTCAATAATAAAATTATTCCTCAAAAATACAACTTGCCTAATAATTCTGCACTCCCTGTATATTGGCAAAAGTCTTGACTCGCCCATTCAAATCATTGAATTCAGGTGTTGCAATCACTTCCATGAGCAGAGGTGTATAAAATCAAACACCTCTGCATGCAGACTGCTCAGTGAATTCCAGCATGGTGCCGTCATAGGATGCCACCTGTGCAAAAGTCCAGTCGTGACATTTCCTCATTCCTAAATATTCCACAGTCAGTTGTTCATGCTGCCAGTGGAGTCCAGAGCAGTGGAGACATGTTCTCTGGAATAATGAATCTGTTTGCCAGTCTGAGTCAGGGTTTGGTGGTTGCCAGACAAAAGGTTGTTTTTTTTTTTAATACTTCAGCATACCAAGACATCTTGGACATTTTCATGCTCCCAACTTTGTGGGAACAGTTTGGGAATGGCCCCTTGTTGTCCCAACATGACTGCGCACCAAAGCCAGGTCCATAAAGACATGGATGAGCGAGCTTGGTGTGGACGAACTTGACTGGCCTGCGCAGAGTCCTGACCTCAACCTGATACAGGCCAGGCCTTCTCGTCCAACATCAGTGTCTGAACTCACAAATGCACTTCTGGAAGAATGGTGAAAAATTCCCATAAACACTCCCAAACCTTCCATTAAACTCTATGGATTAAGAATGGGATGTCAGTCAAGTTCATATATGTGTTTGAAGGCAGATGAGTGAATACTTTTGGCATATAGCTTAAACATACAGTGTATATATAAACAGGTTTCACTATTTTGTGAGCCTTGTTCTATAATTTATCTCCAACCATTTTGATCTTTTGGCAAGGACAGCTCTAATACCACTTTCATGTATTCAGCAAATCGCAGTGTGTCAGCTCGGCTTAGCACACAGACTCCAACAATGTGCAAATGGAACCAAAGCCAAACCCTCAGCAATAACAAAATCAAAAAATCCCCCTAAGCTCCGTAACTAAAACATTACAGCTGGTTTTGTTTATTCTGCACAAAAATCCTTTTTTACGGTTAAAATCATCACTTTCAGATTGGATTGAAGACATCCAAACTTTGGAGTGCATTTGATTATTATCAGATATAAAACACAATACCAAACATTTGGGGCAAACTGCTTTTAATTTGCAACATGAAGCAGACAAGCCTGCCGACAAAGCCTTTTACAACTTACAGCAGTTACACAGCTGAGCTCGGGACAGAAGAGAGAAGCCAGAGCAGGTTAGAAACACCAGGAGAAAATCTTACAGCTGCTGTTCTTTAATATCAAAAGCAGAAAAAAATGCACTTTTAGAAATCACAGTCACAACATTAGCAGAGCCGGCGCTCACAGGTCGGGCAGCAGAGCATCTGAGGTCAGTGAAGGAAGCAAACGGACAAAACGACCTGAGTGAACGAGCAGAGAGCCTGAAGTCACATCACAAAGCCTCTGCACGTTCACCTGCAGGGACACCAAAGGTTGTGTTTTATATTTGTGCCGTCAGTCAAACAAAAGCCATTTACCATTTCCTCTGGTGGTGATTGTTTACTTTGTAAGCATTTATAGGCTTAAAGACAATCACGTGTTTTACAAGTAGCCATAACTGATCTTCAATGAGAAAAAGAAAATATATGTAGACCACCTCGTCTCTGGAACACCTGATGTGTTTGGTTAATGTCAGATTCAAGTGATATGTTTAACACAAGTTTACACAGTAGATGCACTTTTTCTAACAGCTTCAAGTTCGTTGATGCCAACATCTGCTTAACTTTGACCTCTTTTCCATCAATGTAGAAGAAACTGAACATTTTCACAGGAAATATAACGGTGGCAAGACTGCATGCTTCAACTGCCAATGACTGGTTAAATTAACCACCAGAAACCATATTAGTGTCTTCGTCTTTGTGAGCAGTAATGATGTTTTTCTTCCTCTGATCATCTCCTGATTACTCCTCAAACAGCATAAATGGCACACCCTGTGTCAGATTTGTCAGTTGAATGTGTTATCTACACCCACATCTGCTGCATATCTGCAAGCTGCTTTGGAACCCACTCTACCCCAGCTCCTCCTGACTGAATCAAGTCTGATGTTACAGACACTCTGGCTTTCCATCTATGCCTACAGAAGAGTGAGGAGGTCCCAGAAGTATGAAAACCAAATAAAAACAAATGCAGATGAAAATAACAAATCTCATTTCTGCTCTAATGGCCAGGACTTAAAGACAAATTTATGCTGTCTTCTGTCTTCTTCATCTTGGCCCCCAAAACCTGAAAAAGCCTGACTTTGCTTTTTTTTAAAGACAATGTAACACATAACCCAAATCTTTTCCCATGATTGTCCTTCAAAAATCAAAAACTAATCAGATTCAAACATTTACAGACACAATATTTCTGCAAAGCACATTTCTAAGAACTTTGAGAATTTTCCCTTTTATTTGATTATTCTTTTATATTTTTCTGTTTCTATATGTTCTCATGACTTCCTCTGTCATATGACCTTTCACTGTGGAAACTGTGTCAGATGTCTGGGTCGCGTAGAAACTTTCGCCATCCGTGTCAGACAAAACGACAGAATAGTCAAAGCTGCTTTTACTCCTACGCTCTCAGACAGTCAATCACCCAGATGCCCTGAAAGCTCAAGCCTTAGATATGTGTACATTTCTCAGACCAACAAGGGAGTCGGTCATCAAACTGTCAGCCAAATCACTCAGACGTATACTGAGTTTTTTCTTTTTTCATGGCTCAATCTGATCTCTGGAAAGTGAATGCAGTAAGTCACTGCCTCTTCCATCAGTAATCCCTCAATAAAGTCACCATGTGTTGATTTTACTGTAAATCAATTGTAGAAGCGATATTAGAAATTCCCAGTAAATGGAGAGAAGGAGGAGCTGTCAGTATCTTGAATCAGAAAGCAATAAGATATTAGACTCAAACAAAGACTCGTGGAACACGTAGACGGATTTGCAGCTTCTTGTCAGCAGCGAGTTATACCCAAGAGCATTAAATCTGCTTAGAGTGCAGATAAAGTTTGTTCTGGTGATGAGCTGCACTGTGCAGCAGCCACAGCGACTGTGGTTCAAGCTCTCTTAATCTCAGCTCAACATTTCAAATGTACGTTGGCTGTAAAAGTCAAAAACGCAGACAAAAGATTAATCTCTGGACTCTGCGTTACAAATAATGTCGTGGGCAAACTGAAAGCAGAGAACCAATCAGAGTAAACACCTACAGGAGCACGGGCGCCATCAGCACAAACTGGAGGTGCAGAGTTGTTGCATGACTCTGACACATCAGCCGATGGAAACACTGTCACAGCTTTAACACCCGCTAAATCCTTTCCCTTCACTATTGCTGATCACACTGATGGCCCACAACATCTGTCCAGTTCTGCTCGCCCTCGAACAACAGGGACAAATGGGGACGGGTCAGGGACACCGGGAGGGGCTGAGGGACAGCAAAGTCAGCTGAGACACAACAGAGTGGCGAGACGTGCTAATGCTGCAACGTAGCAGCCCCGCAAGAAGGAAGCGGGAATTAGAGCACGACCTTCCAATGCTGTTGATATTCTGCATTATGATGTCACCTCAGGGTTCAGGTTAGAGACATAAAGAATAAAACTGAATTTTGTTTAATGTTTTCTTGTTTCTCTTGTTGAGCTAGGGGCCATAAACACACAATCACATCTACAATATGCGTAGAAAAGATTGACTTAGCCACCTCACTTAAAGGTGCAAACTCACATTCTGAAGCCTTAAATGAAGCATCGCAGCAGTCTCTGTGCAGGCGGAGCCAGAAGTGCAGAAGTGCATGCACAAGTGTGCTTGATTAACAAGGTGCACCTGGAAACTGGAGGAGACTCTTAGAAGGACATTTCAGATTAAAAGCTGCACAACTAAATCACAAATTTTTTTTTGTCAGATAACTTCACTGGAAATTCTTTGAAAGGCACCAACAGCACAGGCGAGAGGTCTGGCTCAGTGACTCCCAATTACTGGAAGTGAAACCAGCATCAAAGCAGTCGAGCCAATAATTATCCCCAAATAACGTTTAAAAGTCTTCATCCCATGCAGAGCACCTCTCAGGGGGGCAAACAAGAGACCAAGACAGTCTTTTGTGGCAGGCTTTAAACATACACAAACATCTGCTGTTAAGTGGGCCATTTAATCACAGTCTACAAGCACTCAAACAGAAGAAGAACTGCAGCATTGGCTTCATTTTTCATCTGCAGAGGTTTTGTGTGTGTGTGTGTGTGTGTGTGTGTGTGTGTGTGTGTGTGTGTGTGTTAGGGTGGAAAAAAGCAACCATGAAGCACCCAGGGGGTTGTGTTGATGCATGCTCAATCATCCAGGTAAGTAAATCCCATAAAAGCTGATTCTGTTCATCTGGACGTTTTTAGTGGGAGAAAGGTTTCGTCATCATCCAGGTGACTTCTTCAGTCTCAGCTGACTGCAGGTTTCCCCAGCCTTATATTTGCATAATGACTGAAACTAGCACCACTATGTCCAGATGAACAGAATCAACTGTTTGGGACTCCCAGATGGTCGTGGTGTACAGTATATGTGTAACTTTAGTCTAAGGTAAAAAGGATTCCAATAGGAAGAGTTTGTCTGGACTCCAAGTTGTAGCATTGGCTGTTGCCCACAATAATTATAGTCTTTGAGCTTCACCTGCCTATGTTAAAGAGATGATTTCACTGTAGCAGAGGCCGACTGACAGGCACAAACATCTCCGTCACATGGGATGACGGGTTATAGTTCCTATAGCTGGGGGTAAGAATAGAAAGTTGAGAGCATACGTGCCCGTGTGGTTGTGGCTCCTACAGTGTCACTAGCCTAACAGGCTGTCCCATAAGAGGGACAAAACGTATGCAACGACACCCAGCAGCTGTTCCCTTATCTCTCCCTGGAGTTAAGAAATTCACGTCTCAATAAAATGTAAAATGAGTTCTTAAACAAGAATTCTTTGGCATCACTTTGGTTTTAGAGTTGGCTGGTTCCTGGACGCCTCATCTGTGGCAACAATAACTAATGAAGCCACATGACATAAATATTAAACAGATGTTAAAGCAAAGCAACAGAAACAGCAGTCCTTTAAGAGCTCAGTGGTTCCAGCCTGTATTAAATAAAGACAGTGAGCTTTAAAACTCTGTTGTTGATTTAAGATTTTCAGGCTTCTAAAGCAGGAAAAGATGATGACTTTAAAGCATCAAATTAGGACCCAGCCTGGCACTGACTACTTGCTTTTTTGGAGCTGTGGCGTCCAGTCGAAGCATTGCTGCCAGGGAGGATGTGACAGCTGGCACAAAGGAGAGAATGAGGCGACCGAAGAGAGAGCAAATGAGACCGTAAAAGTCTCCGCTGTAGACAAAGTGGGTGAAAAAAGGAGAGTAAATCTTCTTAAGAGCATCAGATGCTGCCGCCCTCCCCACCCCGCCCGCCTGTCCTCGATACGGGCCAAGCCGCTGAAGTTAGCGTCAGCTCAGCACTCTCTTCATTCATTCACTCATAATCTGTCCTGAAATGCACATGAATGGAGGTCAGCAGTTACAGCTCATCGAGGCAAACAGGACTAGTGAAAGTGAGATAACGCACACTATCCCAATTCATTCAGTTTGCTGACTCCGTGCTCGGAGTACGTTTCTGTCTCTGTGATCTAAATGCTCCTGATGGCAAAACTTTAATCCATCTGTTGGTTTCCAGGTGAGAGATGCGGCATTATTCTTTGAAAAGACTGATGATAAGTGGGTAAAAATGATAAGACAGTTATTTAAATATGGACAGTAAGGAGCTTAAAGGACAGGTGTTGATTATTATTGAACTTTTCTTGTATCGTTTTAGATGCAGAACAAAATCATTCATTTTAACCTGAAAGTTATTGGCGCACATATATAACCACACTGAGACACGTTACATGGTGACAAACAGAATATGAAGACTGAAAGTCATGTGAAGGCACCGCCATACAAAAAAATTGGGATCCTCTGTTTGGCGATTGGAATTCTTTGGTTACTTAAAATTAAATGACAGAGTTACTGATGATGTTAAACAGGATGCACTCATTAAGCAGCTCTGTCACCAACCCCCTGGTCTCTATTAGGAACACTGTGTTGGAAAAGCTTAAGAAAACCAGCAGAGTGACTTAAATCAAGACAGGTTTCCCCTGTGGGGTGGGAGTGGGGGGGTGAAACACTGACAGTGGGGTCAGACTCAGGGTTTCCCCTTCAGTCACGGCCAATAAACGGCACAGGCTCCAAGCACATATAATGCAAAAAAAAATATTATCAACACAGTAAAAATTTCAAATAAATATTTGCATAAATAGATGATATGAAAAAGGACACACGGCTGGCATGAAACATCAAAGCACACACGCCGCACGCCGTCTTTGATCAAAATAATTAATACTCGTGTCAGAAGGTTTAAACAGGTGTGAATCATAAAGACCTCTGAGCCACATGTGATCAGGATCGATGAGCACTCGCTCTGAACTCTGAGAAGGAAAACAGGATAAAAATAAAGTTCTAAGCTGAACCTTTGTGATCTCCAGGATTTCACTGGCTTGTTTATGGTCCCGTCTTCAGCACTCATCACTGTGGAGATTTCTCAGAAATCTGCTGAGCTCGCGGCAGAGATGAGACATGGGCTTTATTCAGACAGCAGGCAAATCAGATTTGTTTCTCAAATAGGACCTTTAGGACTGCGCTGTTATTTGCAAGTGATCAGATCGGATTTGTGTGCCCAGACATCACCAGACCATCTGTAAGAGTCGCTGCAGCAACAGCGCAGGCGTCAGTAAATACATCGCTACCATTTGTCTTCTAGCTCCGACTCCCTAGACGCCCCCTCCCTAAGTGCCAGCGGCAGTTCTCTCATCATCTCATCTCATATGGATAGAATGTGGGTTTGTGGAAAAGGGAGTGAAAAATGAGCTGGAAGTAAATTGGCAGCAGGTTATAAATGTTGTATAGCTCCGTAGCACCACAGGTGGTCCAAACAACTCTCCCCGGTGCCCGTTTGGATGCTTTAATCCTTTTTATGTGTTGACAGAGTATGATGGAGGTTATAGAGACGAGTGTATGAAAAGATGCAACAATGCAAAGAATGTAAACATGGCTGCTTCTTCATGGGGTGTCAAAAACCCCTGGAAGTCACTGGCACGAATGAAGCACGAGGGTGAGGAAATTATCATCAAAAGCCTCTGTGTGTTGGGACTTTATGACAACGCTGGATCAAAATTAGGATTCTGCTAGTCTGTCTTCACAAACTGAGAACTCCTAGATGACATTTAAGAGCTCCATGTTTGTTTCTTTGCACTGTTCAGGGTTTAGGAAACAGTTCAACCGAGTGACAAGAGCATAGACGGCACATTTACTAAGAAACATTTCAAATAATATAGAGAAACCTTTTACATTTTAATTTCTTGTACTGTATCCTTCATCAGGAAACAAATCCTTCATACTGATGTCACTTAATGACTGCCTGACAACAAAATGTTGGCGAGGACCATCGATCATTCATCAGCTCGTAAAATCTACTGCAGCATTTCGGATTTCATCTGTTTATGTCCCTCACTGACCGACACTTTGCAGCCTCCGGCCGCTGCTTTCACATTTTCTCGCTGCGACATCACACAATGATGTCATAGAGTCTGCCGACCCGGCCCAGCCACTCGCGCAGGGCCTGGCGAACGCGGGCGTCGGTCACGTGGCAGGAGAGCTGGCTGAGGCAGGGGTAGAGCGCCGGCTGGAGCGCAAGGAACGAGGAGTCCGACAGCAAGAGGACCTGGTTCAGGAGGGTCAGGACCATGTTGGTCCACGCCTGCAGAGGGAGGAACACAGACATCAGTTCACAAGCAGATGCAGACCTCACTTTTACCTAACTCTTTATACGAGAGGATCTAAACAGGGGACCTTCAAACGTGTGGGGACCAGGATTTTGGTCCCCATGAGAGCTGTTGGTCCCCACAAGTATAGTAAACTTCACATTTTTGGTCCCCACAAAGATATGAATACATGGGCGCACACACACACACACACACACACACACACACACACACACACACACACTCGCCTGTATCTGAGCCTCGGAGTCTCTCAGCGAGATGCTGTGGGAGCTGATGGTGGACCCTGACCGCGGCCTTTTCTCCTGCCTCAGCACCTCCGGCCCCGCACTAACCGAGTGCCTCAGAGAGGGCCCCTGTTGGTCCACCAGCTGCTGGGGCCTCTGCGGGGGCCTCTGCGGCTCTACTGGGCCCCTTCTCTCCCCGATGCCGCCGCCTCCTCCTGCTGCCGCCGCCCGGCCCTGCTCTTTCATGAACAGGTTGACGTGGCTTTGCTGCGGCTGCTGCTGCTGCTGTTTCCTGCGTTTATACTCCATCATCAGCTTGCTGATCGTTCTGTCCGTGGCGATGGTGTATAGCTTGTTTCCAGCACTTTCCCACCATTCCTTTCTCCTTCCCGTACCAGCACTGCCAGGAATCCCTCCAACCGAGCTGCTTGTTATGTTGGAGTCCCTCCGTTCACATCCAGTCCGGAACTGACTGGACAGACTGCCTGTGCAGCTGTGGAGAGAGGAGAGTGGCAGGTTTTACGTGACGGGTGACTAAACAGCCTTCATAAAGCACACATTAATATGCGTGATCTCCAACCTGAATCCTGGACTTGGCGTCGGTGTGTCCCCCGGTGATGCTGAGCTCACGTCTGTCGTCTGACACCTGTACCCGCCTTCCTCTGAGGGCGTCTCCCTCGCTGAAAGCCCGCCTGCTGAGGTCGGGGTCGAAGTCTCGGACTGGAAGAGAGGCAGGAAGAACACATGGTCTCCTCCTGCACTTCCCCTCAGCAGAGCGGTCTCTTCCAGCGTGCTCTCCAGGTCGCGGTGCATCTGAATGTAGCTGTTGCACAGATCCACGCACAGCTTGTAGAGCCGCTTGACCAGCCAGGCCCAGTCGGCGCTCCCCAGCGGCTGCACACTGAGCGAGGGGACTGGAGCTCGCCACGGGTGGCGCTTATCCCGGCCGCGAGGGGGGCTGACCTGCCAGACAAGACACAAATATCACGAGGAGGGTCAAAAGTTTAGAAAAGCCTCTGAGATTTGAAGAGAAAAAAAAATACTAATGGATAAAAAGAGCAGCAGCACGACTAATCCAAGGAAATCTTTTGTTTTTGCCGCTGCTTTAATTCTAGATTGAGGTCACCTGTCAACCCCTCTGAGTGGCCTCTCATCACTTTTGAGTGTTTTACGATTCTTTACACAAGCTGTGTGTGTGTGTGTGTGTGTGTGTGTGTGTGTGTACCTGTTTACACATCTTTGTGGGGACCAACAGTCACTCGTGAGGACAAAAGTGTCCCCACGAATTTGAAGGCATTTTTGAGACTCGAGATGTGATTTTAGTGTCAGGGTTACAGTTGGGTTATGGTTAGGTTTAGGCTCAGGGTTAGGCATTCATTTTTGATGGTTAGGGTAAGGGGCTAGGGAAAGCATTATGTCAATTAGATGTCCCCAAAAGATATGAATACCCGACATGTGTGTGTGTGTGTGCATGTGTTACCTGTGCGGTTTCTTCAAATATGTCTTCATCCTCCGAGGAGGCGGAACCAGGATGAGAGGAGTCTGAGCTCCCCTCCTCTTCCTCGTACAGGATCCTCTTCACCTGAACACGGCGACAAGTTCAGATGTCAAACAGATAACTGACAGCTAGTGACGAGCTCGTCTGTTAGCGGTGACGACAGTTATCACCAGTGATTCTGTGATTGCTGAGAGGTTAATATGACTGCTGTGTCTGGTTGGTAAAATATGCAGAACATTAGAATAAAAATTAATAAATGAAATGAAAATGTTAATTCATTATTTTTGTGAACATCGTTCCTCCAGACATATCAAATACCTGCTCCGCGCTTCTTTCAATCGACCTACCAGACACACAAAAGTTCAGTTTTAAATCTGGAGCTGTACATTTAAATAAACTCAATCCCAGCAAAAGAAAATCTTAGAAATCAAGAAACATTGTATAAGTGAAGATGTGTTCCTGCACAGTGAAAAATCGTTTCATGAACATTCATCCAAGACATGTTTCAAAAAAAGTTCCAAAATAAAAGCTGGGTAGGCGTCCAGCTCGCTGCCTGCTCAGCTCCGCTCCTCCCATGCAGCACGCCATGACACAGAAGTTAAATTCAGCTCTACATCAGTGGTTTAAATGTTATTTACAGTTTATGGTTACAAAATGTGTTTATGAAATGACTGTCAGTGAATCAAAAACAACTTGTGCATTTGGCTCCTTTAGAAGTGATATGATCAACAGGGCAGTGTGATGGCCTGACTGGTGTTGGTCGTTTTGCTGGGTGTGCATCTAAACCTTCTGGTCCAACTTTTCACCAGTTACCTTCTAACTGTGTGCGTTTGATGCTAAGCAGCAGCACGAGGTGGGATAATGAAAAACAGTTTCCTGCTCCTGCAGTGAGAGTGACCTGGAACAGTGAGCTGAGCTGTGAAACGATAAGCTCAAATAAGTGATAAGGCTTTGTAGAGCTGAGTGGAAGTGACCACTCGGGTGATAACTCTCTGTGGCTTTTACAATAACAAAAAATTGTTCCAAATCATCTGAACGCATTAGCGATGCTCTAGAAGTGACAGCAGGTCCCTGTAAAACTCTAAAAGAGCTGCAGTGTGGTTGCTAATTGTTGGCTACTTCTAAGCTACAAAAGCCTGGAACAATGTTTCTGCCCCTCAGTATGTAGATCTGGATGTGCAGGATTAGCAGTGTGACAAAAACATAGAAGAACATTATTAACTTGACTGGTTTCCACCTGCTGTGCAGTCATGCTGTCTGCCTGGCTCAGTATGGCACACAGCAGGGCCTGGAAGTACAGGCTGAAGCTCATGGCTGACTGACGGTAAAGATTGGCTGCTCCACAAACACCCGACACCTTCATCAGCAGGTACTTCAGACCCGGCCGAGTGTCAAAGTCCCGCGCCGTCCTGCACACAACAGATTTTTCAGCCGCATTTGAAGCTGATTGACATTATTATAAAACGCATGAATATAAAATAACTTGTTTTGTTTCTATGTTTGGAAACTAGCAGGATTCAGTATCAACACTATACTGCCATCTGCATATGTGACATGTTTTGCTGCAGTAACCTGTACGAGTCCAGCAGCAGATCCAGAATTATGGCTAAATTCGTCATAGAGATGTAGCGCAGGAAGCCTGCTGTGGGTTTACTGGGGTCAGAGGTCACAGGTGTGACCCTTTCGTGACCTTCAGGCTGCTTGACAAACTCTTCTAGCAGGATGTCAGAGAGGTTTTGGAGCAGAACCTGGTGGGACAGCAGGCTCACCACGATGGTCCGGAATGGGATCCTGCACATCAGTCGAATCACATACATTCAGTTATTTATTTAAAAAAGAATTTTTCATAATAAAGAAATATTTTCACTGAACAAATGGATGCATTTCTAGGTGTGAAAGGTGAAGCCTTTAATGTGTATTCTTAGAAAAAGCCAGCAGAGGGAGACTCTTAAATTAGTTGCATCGACTAGACGTCTATAGAAAAACTGTCCTCGTGTCTCTCGCTTCACGCGCTCAGAAAACACTTGCCTGATGAATTTATAGTCGCAGTCACCAGTTTCAGTTTTTATTGATAATAACTTTGTTATTTTGTAAAATTTTGATCCCAGCAATGTTAAAGCAGGGTGTGCTTTAGTGTGGCCCTGCACTGCATGGAGTGTCTCTCAGTTTTAAAGTCAGACCTGCTCGTGACATTTATAAACTATTCTGATTGTGACTGTTTACATTTGGTTACAAAAAGCTAACATGGTGACATCACAGGCTTCAAAAACAGGCTTTGCAAACCAGCGGGTGATGTCATGGTTCATTTATCTGTTGTAGCATCACTGTAATGTTAAACAAATAAATAAAGACTAAAGGATAAACATGCAGGTGCAACACGTAAATGACAGAGCTGCACAATATACAACATCACAGCTCAGCTGTGGTGTAACGTCTGTGAAAAAGTGGAAATGTACAAAGAGAGCTTCTTTTTGTTCTTAGCCATCTGCACTCAGTCAGCTTCTCTCTTGCAGCTGCATCACTGATACTAGTTTGAGTGCTGAATTAATTATAATATTATCTTCTCAGGAACTGCATATTTGTCTGTACATTGTGCAGCTCTAGAGGATCATTTCAAATTAACATTGGCGATCATGCTGTCCATGCCTCGTGTGGGCATTTGTCACACTTTTAAATGGTTGTTGATGAACACACAGAGAACAGCCTTACCCAATTTTCCTTTAACACAGCAGCAGAAAGACAAGCAAAAAGAGTTAGTGGGCTTCAGAGAGCACATTTCCCCCAAAGTCACTGACAGAGCACACACATGGAGTTGGCACATAAGAGGACAGACCACAGCAGGAGGCACATTTAAACCTAAATCTAACTGAAAACACGCGGCACCTTCAGAGCCTTGTTAAGAAATGTAAACCAATCAGACGAGCAACACCCATGTGATCAGAGCTCTGGAGCGGGGGGTGGCAGTTTTAGAATTGCCCAAATCTGAGACTGTGTGTTTGTGCATTTGATGTGCACCTCTTCTGAGCGTGTCCATTGGACTGCTGGTCAGACGGCAGCTCGATGATGAGGACGCAGGACTGAGCGTGCTCAAAGCCTTCCTTGTTGTTGGGTGTCTTAGGGGAGCACTGAGTGTCCAACATAAAGACCTGGGATAGAAACAGGACATGTGGACAAGCTCGGGTCAGACAGTTAAAACCACAGGACAGCCTTAAAAAAAGATTACCCATACACTTGTGTTTATATTCATTTACCACGATGGATCTCTGAAGTATTAAGTGATAAAATACACGTTTATGTACAACTTCAGCTTCAGGATCTGTAATATAATCCCTGACATTTCAAACTCCAGGATGATGGGAGATTTTTTTCCTGTCTGGACTCTTGATTGGAGGTCGAAGCCACAGCGAAGCCACGTGAAGTGACACTGACCTGCTGGGCCATAGCTTTGATCCTCCAGTACTCGGCCTCGGCTGACGGTGAGTGAGAAGGAGCCGCCACCTTCACCTCGCAGGCGTCTCCAGAAAAGCTGTCCGAGCCGCTGTGAAAACACGCCAGAAGGTTCTGCAGAGAGAAAAGAGGGAACACTGGTGTGCGTTAAATGGGAAACACAGACTTTGTCTCCCTGAATATCGCTGATGCGCTTTCAGAAAGCGTAGAAGGACCCTCTGGCTCATTGGAAGTGAAATCTGCTGAATCAGGTTTGAAACCAGAAGAAGATCCGTCAGAAAGTTCATTCTTCTACTGGAATACTGTGGAAGAGACTACAGCACACTATTCCTGAAACTCCTTCCTAATAGCATATCTGAAAAGGATATTTGATATTTGTCTCGCTTTTAGGGCCGATGTGTAAACCACAGCTTTGGCTGGCTGAATGAGGATGAACCTTTCAGTCTGTGTGTTTAATCAAGGAGCACAGCTTCTATTGTTTATAGGAAATATTATACTGTTTCCTTCATACACCAGTCAGGTTTTGTGTTATATGGTATAATTTCAGGTGACAGTCGGTCTCTGAATGACATGTATGGCCAGCGTTTCCATCTTGATGATTACATTACATCAGCTGTGACCTGAATGCTTTTTAACAAAAGCAGCTTTTCTATAAAGCCAGTCAAAGGCCATGTGTTCATATGTCTGAGAGCATAAGCTACATATTAAGGACTGATGTCTACATAGTATAAGCTGCATGTTAACAACTGTCCTACAAACATAATACGATTCTGTGCATTTTTCAGGATTTCATTTATAGTCACATATGTTTAAATGTCTGAAACATCTCTGCTCATTCTTCAATATTTCTGTAAGACGGGACAGAAATGAAAGAAGTTTTAACTGAGGTTAAAAACAACGTTGAGCAGCAAAGTGCACGTTTTACAAAGACGTGGAGCCCTCTGGTTGTTTCAGAGTTAATGATTTGTATGAACCTGAGCCAACGAGATCAGCTGCACTTGTTTTCAGTGTGCTGTTATACGTGTGATATCATGGAAAAATTGTCATTTTTTCACACTGGATTTCAAATCAAACAGACAAACTATGATTGAACTGACAGGTTCACATTTTATTCAAGGGCTTGAACGAACGTATTGCATCAGCTGACGAGGAACTACAGACACCGAAGTACTTCAGGAGGTCACAGCTCCATATGTGACATTAGCAACATGCTTTAAGATGTCTGTGCTTCAGCAAATATTGTTATATAAAGGGCTATTAGACCTAAATACATAAAGCGCATTGCTCAGCATGATAATGTTAAAACCCATCACAAAGAGTCAATAAGATCCGTTTCTATCCATCCTCTCATTTTCGACTGTTGCGTCATGAGGACAGTGGAGACCTCGCTCTCCCGGCCCAGCTGGACCATTTTTATTTATTTTACTATCCTATATTTTCTGGAAACTTCTTCCTCTAACAGCTGCTCCCTTTAAGGGCCACCACAGTAGATCTCTGCCTCCATCTCCTCCTCCAGCATCCTCCTCTGTCACACCAACCCTCTGCATGTCCTCCGTCATAACTTTTTCTTTTCCTCCTGTTTGGCACATTCAACAACCTTTGTCCAGTATATCCACCCCACACCATCTCAGCCTGACTGACACACACACACACACACACACACGTCGGGTATTCATATCTTTTGGGGACATCTAATTGACATAATGCTTTCCTTAGCCCCTTACCCTAACCTAACCATGACCTAACTGTAACCCTGTCACTAAAAACGCATTTTGAGTCTCATAAATGCCTTCAAACTTTGGGGGACCAGGATTTTGGTCCCCACGAGTATAGTAAACTTCCATTTTTAGTCCCCACAAAGATATGAATACAGGCTCACACGCACACACAGACAGATGTGGCTCTAATCTGTAAAGCTGCTTAGCAGATGTCAGGCAGGCAGCTGGCTCAGAACTACAGGAACACGACATCCAATAACAAAGTGCTCGTCCATGTCACCTCTGCCGAACACTCACGCACACTCGGGGTTAGTGGCGGTTCCCTTGGTAAGTGAAAGGGAACAGCGGGAGTCGGCTCCCCGCTGAGGCTCTAAATCTGCCGGCTCGCACATGCACTCAGCAGGTACTGAACCATCATCAACAAATTAACACAAATTTTTCATTAAAGCTGAGCAGGCTGGCAGATCGTCTTTAACAGGACACTGTATGTTCTGGTAGAACATTTAACGAGTGAAAGGAGGAAACTGATTGTGAGACAAACATCCTGCTCGCATTCAGCTTTCAGTCGTTTCTTTAGACTTCTGTTTAGTTTTTGCGCACTGGCTATTTTTGGAGAGATGACGTAGAGTACACATACCAAACAGGACTGGTATGACTCAAGGAGCGCCTACTGAGCAGGTGAAAGAAGCCATATCGTTCCAACAAAGGGAACTCGTATCAATAATAGAAGCTAGAACGAGCAGAGACATATTGCATTATTAGAAAGTGAAACAGAGAAGACAGTTAAAAAGGAACTATTATTCTCTGTCATATTTATACGTGATATTTAAAAGTTTAAAATAATAAGATCAGTGCAGGTACGAGTCATCACTGGAAGCAAAAAGCTCAGGTTTCAGACTGATCCAGACACTCAGTCACACACTCAGCTCGATGTGTAAAGAAGCACAGAAATCACTAACGTGGTGAGCTCAGGTCCAAAGCTCTGGCTCTGAGAGCAGCAGCCTCACTCACCTGCAAGAGAAAGACAACTTAAAGGTAAGAGGAAGGAAGCTAAATCAGCTGATTTCAGACAGAAGATGAACCGAGGAGCTGCACCGAGCCGATAAGGGAGATCGATAAGGATTAGGTTTAGTTCGCAGAAGTCAACGCTTAAAAAAAGTACCTTTATTGGACATAAGAGCCACACTGTACTTAATTCAAATTATGAGTAAAATCGGTCTTTAAAAGAAACTAAAAGAACATTTAGAAAGAAATCAGTTCAGACTATATTCATCCATGAAAGCTGGGAACATTTGTGCTTTGAATGGTGCCTCATTGTGCAGTAAGTGATAAAGTCTCACTTAAAGAAGAACAGCTAAAAGTGACGGGGATCCAAATAAAACACTAAATTTGAGGTAATTCACACAAAAGAGCTGCAGAATCCAAAAACCAGAGAATATCTAACTGAACCTCTCTGTCAAGGATGGTTGATACCAAAAAGGAAAGGAGAGCAGTTTCCTTCCTGCTCCGAGGAGACAAAGAGTGATCGCTCACAGCTGCAGGACTGTGATGGCGAGTATATAATGTGCACTGGAGGTTAAATGGGGTTATTGGGCCTAATGTGGAATACCAGCACTATGGTATTAACTGCTTTCAGATTACTTCTGTCTGGACAAGCGGCTTCAAACTGGGGATGGATTATGTGGTTTACTGCAGCGGGCTGTCCAGGTCACTTGTATCCAGGTGCTGCACCACCTGACATCTGCATTTCATCACGTACCTTGACCGGCTCTAACGTGGCAGAGAATGCGTCCTGCAGAGCGCAGCAGGCCAACCTCCACATTTCTTCTGTGAACACTGGACCCACTGTGACCAACACGTACCTGGAGAGAGACGCAGAACAACCGTGGACTGATTACACAGAAAATAAACTACGCTTTATTTTTTAACATCTTTTAAATCAATTTCTAAAACACAGCTGACATGGTTTGATTTGACATTTCTGTTGCTGCGAATAAACCGCTCGAGTAGCAAAACTAACAAAGCCTTAGTGTCGCCAAACTTTCTGACCAATCCTCTCGTGGTGTCTAATGCGGTCTTTGAAAGTTTGCAAACCTTTTACAGTAATGTTTGTTTCTGCATAATCAAGATGTAAAACATCACGAGAGAGTCACACAAGTCCAAATGCAGTGACATCAAAGTGTCAGACTGTAAAAACGTCATATTTGTGATTAGTATGGAAACCTCGAGGATTTGAGTGAATGTGAAGATAAAAGTAGAGTAAGTCCATTCGGCTCGAACACTGACAGATGAGAAAAAAAAAAAGAAGAAGAAAAGAGCCACTATCAACTTTCTCGCACAACCTTGGAAAGCGTCCAAAACTCACGATGTGAGTGAGTCTGTATCAGTGATGTAAAGCAGCTGTCACATGTATGGCAGGTGTTGCATGTGCAAACGTGCACTAAGATTATAACTAACAAAACAGAACAAACAGGGTGGCACGCCGCAGAGACGGTGTAGACATCGTCACAGGAGCAGAGGCAGGATTTAAATAACACTGGCCTGCAGCCTCCTGCATCTCCACACAGGAGCAAGCCCTGCAAAAACACCGGGGCTGTAACATCCTCCTTTAACCCTTTGCTAACGGAGTCGTGGCTAACACCGCTAACTCTGGACACGAGCGTGACACTACCGGGATTCCAGCTGCTGCGAGCGGACAGGACAAGAGACAGCGGTAAGAGGAAAGGAGGGGGACTGGCAGTGTTTGTGAATGACAGATGGTGTAACCCCGGGCACATCACTGTGAAAGAACAACTATGCAGCAGAGACATTGAGCTGTTAGCTGTTAGCATGCGTCCGTACTACCTGCCCCGGGAATTCTCGCATGTTATCGCGATAACAGTGTACGTCCCCCCCTCGGCCAACGCGGATGCAGCCTGTGACTCTCTCCACTCTGTGGTCAGCAGACTGCAAACACAATCTCCGAGAGCCCTCCTCATAATATCAGGGGACTTCAATCATGCCTCACTGGACTCCACACTGCCCACCTTCACCCAGTATGTGACCTGCCCAACCAGACATAATAAAACACTGGACTTACTGTATGCCAATGCTGAAGAGGCATACAGTTCATCACCTCTCCCTCCCCTGGGCAGATCTGACCACAACCTGGTGCACCTTGTCCCTGTTTATGAGCCCTTAGTGCGCAGGGAGCCACCAGCCACCCGCACAGTGCAGAGATGGTCGCAGGAGAGCGAGGAGGCGCTTAAGGATTGTTTTGAGTCGACTGTGTGGGAGGTGATCTGTGACGACCACGGAGAGGACATCGACAGCCTTACTACATGCATTACGGACTATATTAATTTCTGTGTGGATAACACCGTACCTACCAGGACTGTACGGTGTTTCTCTAATAACAAACCTTGGATTACCCCAGAAATTAAAGCCGTCCTCAAGCAGAAGAGGAGGGCCTTCAAATCCAAAGACAAAGAGGAGTTGAAAAGGGTGCAGAGAGAGCTGAGGGGACTGATAAGGAATGGGAAGGACAGCTACAGGCAGAAGATGGAGAACCAGCTTCAGCAAAATAACGTTGGTGAAGTCTGGAGAGGCCTCAGAACCATCTCAGGCCACAAACATCAGAACTCTCTGCCTGGGAGGGATGTGAGGTGGGCAAATGAACTGAATTATTTCTTCAACAGATTTGATTCAGCCATGAGGCAGTCTCCAACATCGGCTGCAGACTCACCCACCCCCACTGCTGCTGTTCCACCTCTGACACCTCAGACACTTCACACCTCCTCTATTCACCCTGCTCACTCCTCCCCACCCCCAACAACAGCATCCAATACACAACCAACACAAGGCTCCAGCCTGTCTCTCTCAACCACCCAGGTTAGGAGGGAACTGAGGAGGATTAATGGCAAGAAGGCAGCGGGCCCAGATGGCATCAGCTCGAGGGTCGTCAGGTCCTGCGCTGATCAACTGTGTGGTGTGATGGAGCACCTCTTCAACCTGAGCCTGAGGCTGGGGAGAGTCCCACAGCTCTGGAAAACTTCCTGTGTTGTTCCAGTGCCAAAGACTTCACGCCCCAAGGACCTCAACAGCTACAGGCCGGTGGCTCTGACATCCCACCTGATGAAGACCCTGAGCGGTTGGTCCTGGCTCAGCTCGCGCCTTGTGAGCTCATCACTGGACCCACTTCAGTTTGCCTACCAGCCTGGCATTGGAGCGGATGATGCCGTCATTCACCTCATGCACCGTTCCCTCGCTCACCTGGAGACCGCTGGAAGCACTGTGAGAATCATGTTCTTTGATTTCTCCAGTGCCTTCAACACCATTCTTCCCTCGGTTCTGAAGGACAAGCTGGAGAACTCAGGAGTGGACCATCACCTCACTACCTGGATTTTGGACTACCTCACCGACCGACCGCAGTATGTGAGGACTCAGGGCTATGTGTCGGACAGGGTCGTCTGCAGCACGGGGCCCCACAGGGAGCGGTTCTGGCTCCGTTCCTCTTCACCATCTACACTGCAGACTTCTCCCACAACTCCACCCAGTGCTTCCTGCAGAAGTTCTCTGATGACTCTGCTATAGTCGGCCTCATCACTGATGGGGACGACAAGGAGTACAGAGGACTGACTCAGGACTTTGTGGACTGGTGCCAGCAGAACTACCTCCAGATCAATGCCAGTAAAACCAAGGAGCTGGTGGTAGACTTCCGCAGGCACAAACATCCTCCACTGCAACCACTGAACATCCAAGGTATGGACATTGAGACTGTGGACAGCTACAGGTACCTTGGTGTTCATCTGAACAACAAACTGGACTGGACTCATAACTCAGACGCCCTCTACAGGAAAGGGCAGAGCAGGCTGTACCTGCTGCGGAGACTCAGGTCGTTTGGAGTGGAGGGCCCACTCCTGAAGACCTTCTATGACTCTGTGGTGGCCTCAGCCATCTTTTATGGTGTGGTCTGCTGGGGCGGCAGCATTTCTGCTGGGGACAGGAAGAGACTGAACAGGCTGATCCGAAGGGCCAGCTCTGTTCTAGGATGCCCTCTGGACCCAGTGGAGGTGGTGAGTGACAGGAGAATGGTGGCTAAGCTGTCATCCCTGTTGGACAACATCTCCCACCCCATGCATGAGACTGTGACAGCACTGAGCAGCTCCTTCAGTGGGAGACTGCGGCACCCACGGTGTGGGACGGAGAGATTTCGCAGGTCTTTCCTCCCCACTGCTGTCAGACTCCACAACAAAGACCTTAACTGATCAAACACACACATCCACAAATGTGCAATAACACAAATGTGCAATAATCTTTCTGGCAACCGTTGTATTTTTCACTCTGTTGTATATAACATTTGTATTCTATTTTTATCCTATTGTATATTTTATTCTATTTTATTCTACTGTATATAGTATTCTATTTTTATTCTATTCTGTACAGTTGTGTACTGTATTTATTCTTATTTTATTCTAATTGTCCTTCATAACTTTTGCACTGTCCACTTCCTGCTGTGACAAAACAAATTTCCCACGTGTGGGACTAATAAAGGTTATCTTATCTTATCTTATCTTATCTTATCTTATCTTAAAGCCCACCAAGGAACCAAGTCTGAGCCAGAGGTTATCTTTATACCTTTACATGCTGTTGTGCCATTTTTGGGAGCATTTGCTATACATAAATACAACCGTTATATCCCAAATCAGGTGAAACCTGATCAAGATGGCGCCGAGTATGGCAGCCTCGTCGCGAGCTCCCCCAAGCAACAGCTGTTTTTTGTGTTTAATTTTACTTTTTCTTTATTTTTTCACGAGTAGCACATGTCTCCTTGTGTACGACCGACAAACCTTACTGGACATAAAAGACGGACTTTCTCATCACTTTCCGGAGTTCAAGTTTTGCAACACGGACCCTCCGTTTGCAGACCCCCCATTCATCTCACCTGAGACGCCTTTGTTCTGGGCCCGTGGAGGCCGCAAACGCCGACGCAGAGGGAGAAGATCTGGCGTTCTGGTTCGACTGAGACGGCGCACTAACAGACCACCGTTACCCAGCTTATTACTGGCTAATGTGCAGTCTCTGGAGAACAAGCTGTGCGAGCTTCGGGCACGGATCTCATTCCAGCGAGAGATGCGGGACTGCTGCGTGATCTGCCTCACAGAAACCTGGCTATCGGACAAGGTACCGGACTCCGCAGTACAACTACCGGGGTTCTCTGTGCACCGCGCGGACAGGTCACAGGAGCTTACTGGGAAAAGCAGAGGCGGTGGTGTGTGTTTCATGATCAACAACAGCTGGTGTGATTATGCGAACGTGCACCCGGTCAAATCCTTCTGCTCACCGGACCTGGAGTACCTGATGGTTAAGTGCCGGCCATTCTGGCTACCGAGGGAATTTACAGCAGTGATTATTACGGCTGTTTACATTCCCCCACAAGCCGACACTGACCGAGCACTCAGGGAACTGTACAGCGCGATCAGCAGTGAGGAAACCTCACACCCAGAGGCGGCGTTTATCACGACCGGGGACTTTAATAAGGGTAACCTGAAGAAAGTCTCACCAAAACTCCACCAACACATCCATTTCAACACTCGTGGAGACCGGCTTCTTGACCACTGCTACACCTCTTTCCGGGATGCGTACAAAGCCCTCCCCCGCGCCCCATTCGGCCAATCAGATCACCGCTCCATCCTGCTTCTACCCGCCTACAGGCAGAAGCTGAAACAGGAAGCTCCAACCCTGAGGGCGGTGCATCGTTGGTCGGACCAATCGGAGTCTACGCTGCGGGACTGTTTTGATCACGCGGACTGGGAAATGTTTCACGTGGCTGCTAAAGACATCGATGAATACAGACTCAGTCTGTGGATTTATCAGAAAATGCGTGGAAGATGTCGTCCCATCCAGAACAGTTAAATCCTTCCCAAATCAAAAACCCTGGATTAACGGAGATGTTCGCACGGCGCTAGCGGCACGGAGCACCGCTTTTGCCTCCGCGAACACATCGGACTACAAACACGCACATTACCAACTCCGGAAGACGATCAAAGCAGCCAAACGTGAGTACAGGGACAGGGTGGAGCAACAGTTTGACAACCCTCGGAGTATGTGGCAGGGACTAAACACGATCACAGACTTTAGAGGGAAAACCAGCACACCGCAGACCACGGCCCTCTGTGTGAGGATCTAAACGTATTCTACGCTAGATTCGACACAGCGAACACCAGGAGACCGGACAGTGTGCGCACCGCGGATGACGTCAGTGCGCACACTGTGTCTGAGGAGGATGTGCGGAGGTACTTCAGGAGAGTGAACCCACGCAAAGCTACTGGTCCGGACGGGATTCCCGGCCGCGTCCTCAAGTCATGCGCGGCTCAGCTGGCTGGAGTGTTTACACATATCTTCAACCTTTCCTCTCTCTGTCTGTAGTCCCAGCCTGCTTCAAAATGGCCACCATCGTCCCTGTACCCAAATCCTCCACCATCTCATCATTGAACGACTGGCGACCTGTAGCCCTGACCCCATCGTGAGCAAATGCTTCGAGAAGCTGGTCAGGGACTTCATCTGCTCCGCACTACCCGACTCACTGGACCCTCTACAGTTCGCATACCGCCACAACAGGTCCACTGATGATGCCATAGCCCTGACACTCCATGCTGCCCTGTCACACCTGGAGAAGAGAGACACGTATGTGAGAATGCTGTTTGTAGATTACAGCTCAGCATTCAACACCATCGTTCCTCGAAGCTGGACAGGAAACTGCAGGATCTAGGACTGAGCAGCTCCTCTGCAGCTGGATCCTTAACTTCCTGTCTGACAGACGCCAAGTGGTCAGACTGGGCAGCACCACCTCATCCCCATCACACTGAACACTGGTGCTCCACAGGGGTGTGTACTGAGCCCTCTCCTGTACTCACTCTACACCCACGACTGCACGGCCACTAACAACTCCAACATCATTGTGAAGTTTGCGGACGACACTACAGTGGTGGGTCTTATCACCAACGGTGATGAGACAGCCTACAGGGGGGAGGAGGTCAGCGCCTGACCCACTGGTGTCAAGACAACCATCTCACCCTCAACGTCGCAAAGACAAAGGAGCTGATAGTGGACTTCGGAGGTGCAGAGGAGTACACACCCCATCACCATCAACGGCGCCGCTGTGGAGAGAGTGAGCAGCTTCCGCTTCCTTGGTGTACATCTGGCTGAGGATCTTACGTGGTCAGTACACATAAACAAGACAGTGAAGAAGGCGCAGCAGCGCCTCTTCTTTCTCAGGAGACTGAAAAGATTCGGCATGAGCCCCGCATCCTCAGGACCTTCTATCGCTGTGCCATTGAGAGCATCCTCACTGGATGCATCACCACCTGGTATGGCAACACCACCGCTTACAACCGCAAAGCTCTCCAGAGAGTAGTGCGGTGTGCTGAACGGATAATTGGAGGTGAGCCTCCCTCCAAGACATCTACAGGAAGCGGTGCCTGAGGAAAGCGGGGAGGATCATCAAGGACTCCAGTCACCCCAGCCATAAACTCTTCAGACTACTTCCATCAGGAAGGAGGTTCTGCAGCATCCGGTCCCGTACCAGCAGACTGAGAGACAGCTTTTTCCACCAGGCCATCAGACTGCTGAACACGTCATAGACACCTCACCCTCACTACTGGAACTTCAACATTATGCACTCCATACTGTACATTAATGCCACTGTTTTGCACATACCTACCTCTGTATATTTTATATTTTATATATCTTATTTTATTGTTTACTCTATTTCATTTGTAAAACATGTATATACACACACACACACACACACACACACACACACACACGTAGAAAAACATATTTAGTACACACATTCAGTAATGTATATACCTTTATATATGGTACATATATTTATTACTTTTAGATTAACCATTTTTATTTTGCTTGTTGCACGTTATTGTATTTTGCACAACTCTGTTGCTTGTGAAGCTTGCACACAAGAATTTCACTCGCATGTACTGTACCAGTGTACCTGCACATGTGATGTGACAATAAAGGTGATTTGATTTGATTTGATTTGAAATTTTAATAATATGTATGCATTAAGTCCATAGTAACTACACAAAATGCAAAAAGGTGCAATAAACTGCAAAAAAAATTTGAAAATCATGTTTGTTTGTTTGTTTGTTTGTTTGTTTGTTTTTTTACACATACTCTCGTTACATCCCTCAAAACTGTAAATGCAAAAAAAGTTGCACAAAATAGTTTCCAACCACAGGAAATGTATTTTGAGTTTCTTCATAGTTTCATATTTGAGATACACCAATTTTTATTAACTGAAGGAAAATGAAGAAATATTATTGTGCAAAATTTGCAAAGAAACATGTGCTTCAAAATAAACGATTTCAAACAGTGAAACTTAAGTTCTAAGCCTCCCAGAAACGACACAGAAAGGCATAAAGTCAAACACGACTTTGAAAAACACCAGGAAACCTTTGAAAGGCCCTGTAGGAGAGAAACTACATTTCCCACAAAAAATGACGTCACTTCTGGTTTTTGCTGGTAAAGGCGGACATGTGATAATCCGCACTGATGTTTTTTCCAACGTAGGAAGCGCTATGAACAGCTGATCGGATCGGCAGAGTGTGTTTCTGGATTATAATGTTTTTGTTGTTGCAATCGCTTTTCACGTGATTTTCATACAGAGCCATATGTGGAAGGAAACCAGGACCTGGGACAAGCTGAATGCATGTGATGCAAGTACAACTCATCTGGTTCCAAATGCAAAAAAATGATTGCGCTAGCTTATGTGGATGCAGTTCTACCGGGATTTAAAAACAGTTCCACGAATCGTCCAGCTTTCTTCTAGCTGCACCTTATTTTTAGAAACTTCATCCTTGTTTAGGACGAGCGTCCACCACCGAAGCACTCACTCAGCCAACAATCCACCCAAAACAGAGAAAGACAACCTGAACTGAAAAGACGTTCCACACTTAATTTCACTGTGGCGACAGGTGTGCAACTGCCAGATGTGTGGTCACCTGATGCAGGAACAGCCCACTCTGGAGATGGTCTCTGCAGGTTCAGACACACAAGCCACCAGCAGCTTGAAGAGGTCCTTCAGCATCTGGTTGATCAGTGACTCGTAACCAATATCTGCAGGAAGTGAAGGAAGAAACACACACACACACACACACACACACACACACACACACACACACACACACACACACACACACACACACACACACACAAACAACACCACAACAGAGCCTGTGAGCACACAGGGTGGGGGTGCAGTTTAATCTGACTAAAGAGGAGGACAGTGGAACAACACGAGATCAGTTCTGCTCCATTTCACTTCAGAGAACAAGCACATTATACGCAAGAGAAACAATAACAGTCCATCAGATCTGTGACAGCGCACCTGACTGTGCTAATGCACCACGCCCACGGGTCAAATCTTTCAGTGAATTTTTACACAAAAGCTTAGAAATGCAAAGTTCCCAGCATGCTTTGCTCTTAGCTTGAAGACAATTAAAGAAGACGAAACGTACACCACCCACCTGAGTGTATGAAACTGTTGACGTGCTCCACCACCAGCTCGCAGGATAGGCCAATTGCGTGTTTGAAATTCGCTGCTGCCACATCCCAATAAGAGTGGTCACCATGGCTACGCTGCAGCCACAGTGACATCACAGGAAGCAGCAGCTGGATGACAGCAAAGATACCAAACCCTGGACCTGGAGAGGCGAGATCAGGTTACATCGCGGCTGTTTGTAGGGTTTGTCTTCTTCTTCTTTGGATTGATTTTAAGTTTATCACCTGGCACTGCGGTGACTTCTCTGAGCAAAGTGAAGAGCAGCTCCAGCGTTGGAGGCTGGTGCTGTCGAGGGCAGTTTGACACGGCTGCAGTGAGCTGCTCCAGTAATAAAATCCACACCTGGATCAGACCTGCAGGACACAAGAGAACAAAAACGCATTGAAGAGAAAGAAGGAGAGAGAACGGAGGAGGACTCTTAGACGACACAAAGACCGTGAAGCACAGAGAGGAGCGAAAGCGAAACCTGTGTCGTCATCAAACTCCTGGAGGACACAGTCCATGCCATCCTCGCTGCTGATCGAGCGTTCCTGCGATCTCATCGGCAGGCTGGCGAGCCGCGCACCCAGGAACACAGGCTTAGACGGCATCTTGTAAATCTTTGCCAGCAGCTGTTAATCAAATGCAAAACACGGTTTCTTTTTTATAATAGCGAAAAATCTTAAAAATATGCTCTCACTTTATATCTGTGGAGCTTCCACCTGCGAGCATTTGCGGAGGTAGTCGAGAGCAGGCAGGCAGAGGTCTGTGGAGCTGTAACCTGACGCATGAACGCAGTCGCCAATCTCTTTGTAGTCCACCTCTCCTGCACAGAAAAGCATAAAAGTTCTCCAGAGTTTGAAAGGTCAGCTTTAAAAAACACTTGGATGACACTGTAGTTGTTTCGAGTCATTCAGAGAGAACATGTCCCTCAAAAACACAGGATCGCTTTTTCTGTGGTGCTGTTTTCTTGATTTTGTCAGTGACTCGCTGAAGCTTGCCTCCCACTCACTGTGATCAGCACTGTGTTTGCTCCTTTCTCCTTCTGTGAGGTTTTGAAGCTTTTGATGGTGGCGATTCTTCTAAAAACCATGAAGTATCTTTTTAAAAGAAAAAATAGCTTCCCAGTCGTAGTTTAGGAATTATTAATGTCTGGGATTTTAAAAACATGAAAGTAGCTTTTGTGTCTTGTGTGTCCTCTTGGTGCTTTTTGTAAAACATTTTGATGATGTACAGGAACATATTTATGCATGAAAACTTCCCATGCATTTGTGCATTTGGCCTTTTTTGATAAAAAAAAGAAATAATAATAGCACATATCAAAATAAATTCTTAAATTTCTGCACAAAACTGAAGCACGCAGCATTTGCAGATGCATAAATCCGCTCTCCTGATGTATTAAAGCTGTGACGTAAATACAAAATGTACATGCATGTTATGAGCATCTAATAAAGAGATAAATACTTAGCCTGATCCCGGGAAAAATAAAATCCCAAAAGGCTTGAAAAGTAATATCTTGAAATGAAAAATAGCGCACACATAAGTGAGACAAACCTAATCCTTTGACAAACTTCATGAGACACATGATGTAGTCTGTGGCAGCGTTGGCAAAAACTTGGATGTTGTCAGTGTTTATGAACGCCTCAAAGACGTCGAACACCGGCGCCTGAGACTTCCCTGCAGGAAGACAATGAGACGAGAGGAGGAAACTCAGTGGCTTTGATTTTAGATCTGCAGGAAAAATCTTTCTGCTGATAAACTTTGGAAAAAAGCTTGTTAGACGTGCCCATGGAGTATTCTCCCAGCAGGTAGTCTTTGGTGTCAGTCTTGCTACCGTGCACCGTCCTGAGGGCGCTGAACAGAGGCCTCCACCCTGACAGGATCTGAGGAGAGCACATCTCCACCAGCTCTCCTATCGATGTTATTACCTGCAGGGAGACAAACCCGAGAAAAACTGTTTGGCAAACTGAACGCACAGCCCGGAACAACGCTGGCTGATTTGGTTGTTGTGAGGAACCGAGATCCGACTCCACCTGGTCCTGAACGTCCTCGTCGCAGAGCTCCAGCTGCATGATGTGCTCGAAAGGCCTGAACAGTGCCTCGTTAAAGTGGAAGTGTGGAAGCTCCGCCCAGCTCGTCAGCACCTCTGTGAGAACATCATGGATAAAGGAAACGGCCTTCTGGGATACGTGGCGCTCTTTGTGACACGCAGCCTGTGATGACGACAAAAATTTTGTGTTTAAAGAGCCTCAAACAGCTCAAAGCTTTTATTCTCTCAGTGCCTGAAGTGTATTGAGCTAAAAAGGGAAAACCACTGTGCGAGATAAAAGGTGGTCGACACAGATGTTACACAACTTCATTTCAGAGCCACTACAATCCAAAGAAGATTCATTTCTGTGTGCAGTCACAGTTTTCTGGGAGCCCTCCACTCTTCCATGTCCATACATGGAAAGTATAAGGTGGTGACAGCAGCAGTAAGACACAGCATGGAACAAGCAGACATTAGTGATAACAGATTGAACACTGATCAGGTTAGAGACACTTTTAAACAGGGGTCTTGAACTCCAGGCCTTGAGGGCCGGTGTCCTGCAGGTTTTAGATGTTTCCTTGATCCAACACAGCTGATTTAAATGGCTAAATGACCTCCTCAACATGTCTTGAAGTTCTCCAGAGGCCTGGTAATGAACTGATCATTTGATTCAGGTGTGTTGACCCAGGGTGAGATCTAAAACCTGCAGGACACCGGCCCTCGAGGCCTGGAGTTCAAGACCCGTCTTAAAAGGAGGAGGTGGGCTGGAGGTGGGTTGCAAAGTGGCTTGGAGATACACATATAGGCTTGTAGGCAGCCTAAGGTGCAGTGAGATAGCTGAGCCGAACTCAGAAGACTGAGACCTGCCTCAACTACTGCGATGCTGCTGCTGTGAAGTAAATCTCCATAAAAGGAGAAGATTAATTAACACGTATTTCACATGTGGCAGAATGAATCAACTGTTGGCACAACCTTTGTTAGTCTTTTAAACACGTTGACTTTGTCTGTAGTTCCAACTCATGTCAGAGCAGCAATTAGAACTTCTGTAGTTACACAATTGTGCAACTGAGAGGTTGAGAAGTTAACAGAAGGAGAGAAGAGAGAAATAAAACACTGTTTAGAAGGTAGTAATATCCTACCTCCACCAGATGAGGCGCCACCACGCTCCAGGCCCTCATCATGTGGAGAAGGGGTCGGTTCTTATTCCGGACGATTCGCAGCATGGCCTCACCCAGACGGAAGAGATGGAGGGCGCTGCGCCGGTCCAACGTCGACTTGGCTTCTCCTACAGACACGCAGAGGACACAAAAAAGGCCTCGGAGCTTTACTCCTGTCTGTACTTCATCTTTAATTAACCACATGAGGGAAACTAATTAAGAAAGAGAACAAGGTATGCTCAGCATGGTTCATAGTTATCCAGACCCTTGGGTCATTGGCCAAGGCCTGAGATCGAGAAGGCCACAGGAAGGGACCGAGTATGTTTAAAGTTGTGAAAACTTTAAATCTGTGATAAATAAATGAGCCACAGATACAACACAAAACTGTATTTGTTTAAAAGCTGAACATCACTCTAAGACATTCAATAGAGAAATATGTTTTTAATTTATATTTAATTTCCGATCTAGAAAAAAACGAATGTGATTGTCAAGAATAACACGACTCCTGTTCCTGCACACGTGTTTTTGGCTTGTTGCGCATTTTGTGTTTCATGATCAACATTTTGAGTTTTTTCCTGACTTTTTGACGTCTTCTGTCTCCCCCTGTGTTTCCCACTTTGTTTGCACACAGCTGACTGGGAACAACTGAATCCCCTGCCTGTATGTGTCTCTTCATTGTTTGAGCGGACAGCTGCTGTGCTTCCTCTCACAGCTGCAGCAGCTTGCATGAACTGCAGACCACGCTGCATGTTTGCTTTAGAAATGCAAATTCTATGTTTTTTTGGATAATTTTACTTTAGTGTGTCTGAAAAAAATGTGTCAATAATTAAATAAATGTAACAGAATTTGTTTTAGGTGTGTTTAATGAAGGCAGAAAATGTAGCTATTAAATAAAAATGGATGTCTGTGGTTTATTTGTGTTGAAGTGAAGCCAAAATCTTTGTGAAGTGAAGCCAGTTTTTAACTTGGCCAATTTCACCTGCTATTAAAGCAAACATAGTTTAGACTGTTTACCATGTTTCACTGAGTCACTCATCTGCACCTCTGCATTCAAGCTCCTCGTGCCTTTTGAAGGATTTTTGAATGCAAATATCTGACAAAGAATAATTGCTCTCAAGCAGCCAATCCGAAAAACTCTGTGCTCCAGTTTGATGAGTAAAATCTAAGCATTTTTTAAAATCTGTTACTTTAATTAGTGAGCAGGTATTTGTGTGTGTGTGATGCACCTGTACACTTTATGGATGCAGCTTGCTAACCAAGCTAATGCAATTATTGTCTGATAGCTTAGCATCCCAGCCTTTCATCCAGATACCACATGATGGCAGCTCGTCACGTTTCAGAATGTAGAGCCCGAAACCAATTGGTGGCATCTCCTTGTGTGTGTGTGTGTGTGTGTGTGTGTGTGTGTGTGTGTGTGTGTGTGTATTACTCTCAGGGGAAAAAGACCAGTTTGTTCAATTCTAATAAAAATATTTTGATGTCAGAGTAAAGTCAGGTTTGTTACATTTGTTGCAAAGTGTGTACCTGGCATTGCCAGTGAATAGTCTCCAGTCTCAGTGGGAGAGTCAAACAGCTGAGACTGAGAAGCTTTTCTGAGCTGCTGCAGGAAACCAACCAGACCAACCAGGTTTAGTTTGGTGGCCCCTTCTTCAAATAACCTGAAACACACAGAAAGCATTTCATACACTCAAATGAACATCTACAGTGCAATGGTAATGCAACGCTGCCATGCAAGTTTACATTTAAGGGACAGAAGAGAAAAAAAAAAACCACCCTACACTGAAATACTTGCAAAGGTTCCCTGTTCGCTGCCCTCTGAGCACATTTAGGCCAGCCCTGTGCAGCAGTATTTACTATGGTCGCCGCCACTTTGAGCTTGTTAATGTGTTCAGTCCATCTGTTCCAAAAGATCAGGGGGAATTTTTTTTAATATACGCTCCTAAAAGCAGCCCAGATAACTGGTTATGTAAGAGATGATCCTTGGAATGAACACGCAAACAAGTCCACAGTTACTGCAGCCGTGTGCGAGCCGTAACAAGTGGCACGCGCACATATGCATACATGTTTGTACACGTGTGAGGACATCAGTCTCATTCTAATCCTGAGTGTCGGTCCAATACCAAATGACTCATCAAAGAAAGTGTGTCAGAGCACACAGACACACACACACACACAGACACACACACACACACACACACACACACTGCAGTAGCTCTGCACCACTACTGCCATCTTTTGGCTATAAAACCAACCTCGGGAACACCTGCTGAGCACCAAATGTCGGTGAAACGTGGATTTGGAAGATAAAGTCATTAAGAGCCTCGGTCATGCTGGCTGTTAGTGGAACACGGTGCTAACACGGGCACAGGCTGCTGCACTTCAGTTAAAAATTAAACCCACTGTGAAACTTCTTAGCCTGTTTCTATTTCCACCGTCTCGTTGCCCGTGGTGACATTATGGCCGCGAGGTTAGCCTTATTAGTTATTTCAGACATTTCACTCGCTGGGCCCACGTCCTCATTTGAGGTTTGACAGCGTTTTAGTAGGTAAAGGTGAATGCTTTGACATGAATTGAGCTGCGGTTTGGGGAAGGCCTGGAAGGGGACTGGCGACGGCTCCCGGGCCTGGCAGATCCCCGTGTACTAAATAGAAATGAAGAAGTTAAAGAATTGAGAACAAGGAGGGAGGGAGGGTGGGGCACGTAAACGAGAATGAACAGCTTGCAGAACTGGGGGAACCTATATAGATGACAACTGGAAGGCGTGGTCCCGCTGATAAAATGAATATTGAGCCACATAATTCTCTTGCTTTGCCTTTCATCGCTTCCCTTTACTTTATTTCCTCTTGTCTGTGATGTCTGCAGAATGCTCAGCAGGAAAGATCTGAGACTCTGAAAGATAACTGTGACCTCATTAGAGTTAAAGTGGACAAAAGAGAGAACTGAGTCTTTTCAGTGCCGTCAGAGTGTAAGTATAAATAAAACTGAACCCCTCTTCTGTTAGTCTTTAGCAAGATTAAATACCTATAAAATAAAAAGTTATAAAAAACAATAAAACAACTCAGTATCCAATCTCTGAAGTTGCACCTCAGCGATTCAGACAGGGAGCACTCTAATCTGACGGTCAAAGGAAATCTAATTCCTGAATTTCTTATTTACTATGTTTCTTTAACTTGGAACACGTGCAGTTGTTGAGTTTTATTAAAACAAAATCAAAACACAACTAACAGCACTGGTGCAACACCTGGAACATCACATGTAGAAAGTGTCTGTGCTAATGTGCCTGAAATAAGTGATTGGCATCCAGTCCATCATGTTGCTGTGGTATTCGTTCAGTCTCTACCTGTCGGCCTGTGTTGACAGCGTGCACACGGCCTTGGCGGCGCTGGTGCCGGTCATCAGGCTGCCGCTCTTCAGGTCCAGGCCCCGGCCCCCTCTGCCGCTCTCCTTCAGCAGCTCCTGGATGGAAAGCGGCTGGATGACCGGCTGGCTCAGGCTCAGGTCCGAGGCCTCGGGGCTGGGTTCGCAGCTCAACTCCAGCCCGAGGTCGATGCCAGCCATCTGCTGGCTCTGCTGGGTGATTGTGGTCAGAGAGGACGGCTGGGCAGAGCCATCACTGAAGTGGGTGTGCTCCAGTGAGCTGATGTACTCGGTCACCCTGAAAGTGATTTGAGGTTCTATAACATATTTTTGAAGTTTCGTCCCTCTTATGAACCACTATAGCTTCACATACTAACATTTCAGAGCTTGATATATATGATATATGAAGTATATTTTACAGGATAAACGAACGTACCTGAACACATGAGGCCAGCAGTCATGGTTGTGGCTGCCCATCTCCAGGCCAACGTTCAGGATGGCGTCCATGCACAACACATGAGCTGTGTGGAGGCGAACTCCCTGAGGACGGCCGATCTGCTCCAGACGCTGCTCAACACGCTGTTTCACTGGACACACACACACACACACACACACACACACACACACACACACACACACACACACACACACACACACACACACACACAGACACACAGTAAAGTGCATTTTAAATGTCACAGACACCCTGAACATTGTGCTTGAACTGATTTGAGATGAGCTTTAACAAAACTCACTCTCAGGTTGTGGAAAAATATAAATATTAATTTTGCATCCCAGTAAATGCTGCCAGCAGTTTGTAACAGCTGTCACTAGATGTCACTAGTTCCCATATCTTGTTTTTATCATTGCTTTTATCTCCAGTAGAAGTGATTCCCAAAGTTTAGGCTGTGGCCAAAAAGGAATTGGCCCGTCATTCCAAACTGATAAACACTCCTGGAAGCACCGATCACAATCACAACAGACATAAGCTTTGTTTTTGGCAAAGAAATGTAACGCATTTTGCCGGAAGTGCATGCTCCAGACTTCGTAAATCATGTCTGTGTCACTCATTTAAATCCTTTCTTCTTGAAAGGGAAACTGCCATAAGGCCATTTTAGGTGTTTGTGTGTCTGTTACATGCAAACGTCCGAACGAGCGTGTGTTTGTGTTTCTGTGAAAATACCTTGTGTGATAGCGTCTCCCGTCTCCCCCACCTCCTTCTCCTCCTTCTCTTCCTGCACACAGGAGGCTGCAGCCATCTGGGCTAAAGCTGAAGCACAGTTGGCAGCCACACCTGACAGACGCACACACACACACACACACACACACACACACACACACAGAGTAAAGACGTGCCGTTTCATTCATCCACAAAACATCATCCCTGCACATATAAAACTCAACATTTCAGTCATCATCCAAAGTCAGAATCTACCAAAGAGACATTTTCACAGATTTCTACTTCCGCTGCACAGGTTTAACATTTTAACTAAAGACACAAAAACTGTAACGTGCCAACTGCAAACACAGAGGAGGTCGTACGCCATGTGTTCATTCATATTCATTAGTCCTTCTGCAATAATTTCAGTCTGTAGGCCCCGGGGACGTGCCACTGTCTTTTAATGCTAGTGATACTCACAGACATCTGACAGTGGTTGATAAGTAAACTGCATTTCCCCTGACATCCTCTTTAGTACTTGCATTTAACATTTTGGAAGTAAAACTCGCAGTTAACCTCCAGAGGTGCTGAACAGGGTCGAACAGGTGCTGGTTGCTATTGGGCACCTGTCACCGGTGTCAAATTTGATTCTGATACATAATGAAGCTGACAAGGAAAATCAGAACTCAGCAAAACCTTCCCCGTGTGAGTACGAGTTAAAGCTCAAAGTATGGCACAAACATTAAAAGCCTACAGTACCGTGATGTGCTTTTTAGGCACTATGAAACGCCCCATGAATGCTTTACTAACAATTTCTGTTTTTACATTTAAATGTATAAGTTTGAAGCATGGAGTGGACGATCAACAGCAGATTCATTTCAAACAGAGCACAGGTGCGGAGGCGGAGGGGTCCAAGCGGTGTCCTTCTCCCTCTATGGTTTAAAGGTGCTTATTAGAAAGATAATTTAAAGCCTCATGGACTAAAGTTATCAACAGAATGTGAAGAAACAACTTATATGACTTAAATCAAAAAGGTGTGCATGCTGTGTTGAAACAATATCAAAGTATGAAGTAAATCTGGGCACGACGTGGCCTCCAGTCTGCACTGACAGCACAAAGAGAAAAGTTATACCAGCAAGAGAGAGGAAAGTCATCGTCTTTGTTGCATTCAGTGTGTAAACAGTTTAAAATGAACTGAGACCAGATAAAATGTAAAATGCGCCTAAAACTGGAGTTCTAAGGAAGCACCTGTGTTTTGTGTTTTTATGTCTGACAGCTTTGCCCAGTGTTCACGTTTGAAAACGAATCTGCACTCAGCAACTGGTGTTATTCTGCTGTCCCTTTTCAGTGGCTGCCAAACGTTGAGGTGGGAACGAAAGGATCCCCGAGCTAAAAACATGGGACAGAGCTTTAAGGTAGGCCAGCCAAAAGGCCACCGGCACTTGGTTCAGATGACTACATATTCAGGTTCAATGAATTCATTTCCAGGACTTCTAACAGGAAAGTTTAAAATGCTTAATCGCTTAAAAAGTCAAGCGGCATTCATTAGTGTGACTGCATTTCCCCGTGACCCCATAAGCTTCCAAAACATGTTTAATATCAATTAAAAGCTGTGTAAACCCTCAGTTCTCAATTATTCTGGGTAATTAGACCTGTGCTGTGGCGGGAGCTGAGAGGGTCTGAGCTCACAGGAGGGCAGTAAACTCCATGTTAGAATTAGAATAACAGCATTTTGTCTGCCTCTGACAGCCTCTACAGTCTGAACCTTCTTCACTCTGACTCCATTTGTGCAGTCATGTGGGGGCGTTTGCCATCCTGACAGTTACTGTGGATAAAAGTGAACAATAAAGCCATCTGACAGCAAGTCCTCCCCGGTGCTCTCTCATGCTTATTCTGCTGACTGGAAGAAGGAAACAAAGACATTTAAGTTCCGTCTTTCTACTTCTGAAGGTTGTGGCCAAATAACTTGCAGCTCATTGTTCTATCTTAGTACATCTAGTCCTTATTTCTGCATTTCTTCCACCAAATTCATACTGAACCATATCTCAAAGGTTTCACCGTCTGTGCCGGAGACTTTGCATCCATTTGCTCTTTCCTGCGGTGTCCCACACGGCTCAACTCTAGGGCCCCTGTTATTTAGTTTTAATACCTATTAAATGATTACATCCAGCTTTGAAACCTCAGGACGTTTATAAGTTATCTATGCTAACTGTCTTAATGCTAAACCAGTGATGGAAAATGTTTTACAGCTAAATACCAAACAAAGACAGAGAGGTTTTAACTGCTGCAGAAAATAATCTGAAGTATTTTTAGCACAATATTTCATATCTTTAGCATGTTTTCTCATATCTTATAACATAGTACTACTGTGACACAAAGCAAGTGAAGAAGAAATCCCACTAGCCATATCAAGTCAAAACATCTGTGTGTGCATGCTGTAATATAAGTGTCCTATTTGAATCCACAGTACAAATATATTTGGATTAAGTGTTTAAAGCATTTTCACGCTCATCATGTTTCACACTGCACTTCTTCAGGCTTTTAAATAAATCAATCCTCGAGTTTAGCGAGCTGCGACAGGACGTGCTGATTAAAAACAGTCCTGTCATGCTGACACCTACCTTTGGTTTTCTTTAAAACAGTGCTGAGTGGCTGCTTAGCTGCTAATAAAAAGTACTGTTCATGCTGTACATACCTAGAACCTGCTCCAGCTGTATTGCAGATGTCTAGTGACTAATCCTGACCTTTGGTCTGCCCGTGCTATAGGGAGGGAGCACAAATCCTCCCCCCACAGGGATGAAAGATGATATGCATTTGTCTTATTAATACAGGCACATGAAACATGCTTCACACACCCAGGGCGCAGCTGAGCGCAGCAGCTTTACGCAGGCCGTCTAAACTCAGGCAGATGGTGTCTCTCTCCCTCTGGCTCTGCTCTTTGACCCCCTCTGCCCCCAGGATGAAGGCCAGGCCCTTGGAGCTGCCCGCCATGCGACCCGTCAGCGGTGTGGACAGGACATCGATCAGGTTTTTCCAAACACCGGTGAGGATGAAGCGTGAGAACACAGCTCCTGAAAAACATACAGAGAAAAAAAAAGGGTCAGTTTTTAAATGTTGACACGCAAAAACACAAGATGAGCATAAATGTCAGAGGAGAGTCAGTCAGCAGCAGTTAGTCTGGCTTAATCCTGCAGGAAACAGCACAGGTGCTCACTGACTCATCCCTTCTTTGCGTGTGCCCTCTTTCTACCCATCTATCCTTTTTTCCCAGTTTGTCTCATCTTGTTTGCAATGCAGCTTCTTGCTCTTTCAGCAGGTCAAAACCAAACACACAACATCACTGAAGCATGATTATATTTAAAACCTGCAGGTTTCCCATCAACGTTCCTGCAGACCTACTCTGCAGCAGGACATGAAACTTCCAAATGTTCATCTGTTATGTTTTGCAATCGTTAATGCACCAGTAAATACAAAATTTTTAAAAAACTGCGTGTCTTGACCATGCAGCTCTGCTCTGAGATACTTCTGCTAATGCGGAGGTTTCTACCGATTACCAGCGCAGCACTTTAGTAGTAATTACAGGCTCAGCAAACTCGAGAAAAGCTCCCCAGATATATAATCCAAACACGAAAACTCTGTGAATGAAGAGCTGCTGACTGAGGAGAATTAAATGTTAACTATGTTCTCAAAGAAGTGCTACTGACCTGCCATCACAGTGTCACTGCATGGCTTTTCACAGCCGAGCGGCACATGGCTCGACGCTCTCCGGATCAGCTGACCTCCGATTGCACTGCTGCCCAAGCCATCAATGTCTAAGAGAGGAGGAACAGAGAAGTCACAATATGTCAGATATTTGAATTTATACACTCTGGATATAATAAACCCCAAAGTCTGAGCAAACTGGGGTTCAGTATCTTCCCCAAAGACACTCTGCCATGCAGACTGGAGCAGCCAGGGCTGGAGCCACCAACCTTTCAATTAGCAGATGACCTGCTCTACCTTTGAGCTACAGGCAGCCCTGAGGAAACTATCCAAAGTCAGACACAGATTTAGAAGGTCTATGGATCAACATACATAACTTACTTTAGGTCCCCGCTAATAGAAAAGCTCAATAACTGAACAGATAAAAAGTTGCCCATGGAGATGATGTGAGCAATTACCAGAATACCAAAATACCAGAATTTAACCAGGTCCCTGTTAGCAGGAACAAATGATTTGTTTGGAGATGATACAGTCAAGGATAACAGAAGATGTCTTTAATTGGGACTTTTTGTTAAGTAAAATGAAGCTGATGGTGTGGCATGAACTATGAGCTGACTTTAAGGGTAGGTTTATGTGTGAATACTACATAGCGGTTTTTTTCTGTCAGTGTCATTTTGTCCTACACCTAAACTGATTTTTGCATAATAATCTGGACCAAGTGCGACTGAGGATGAGCTCAAGGTACTTTGGAAGGAGCTGCTTAGTGTTGGGGACAGAGGAGGCAGGGCGGTGCGCTCAGCTGGTGAGGCCTGTAGGGGGAGCTCTCTGTCAGTCATGTGAAGCCACCTGGACAGTGTAGTGTAGCAAGAGGTGCTCTCCCAGTGGCTAAGACACACACACACACACACACACACACACACACACACACACACACACACCCTTTTGTACCTTTCATAATAAATACTGTTGTTTCATTTATCACTTAATCAATATTTTTCCCTTGTTACGTAGAGGCCTTTTGAGCCAGTGTGTGGAGACTAGCTGAGCACGCAGAAACTGTACAGGTGTGTGTGTGTGTGTGTGTGTGTGTGTGTGTGTGTGTGTGTGTGTGTGTGTGTGTGTGTGCGTGCGTGTGCGTGTGCGTGTGTGCGTGCGTGTACCTGTCAGCATGGTGATAAGCGGCAGTGTGTGGTCCTCTGACGAGCCCGAGAATCCTGCCTCAGCCAGCAGGTTCCGCTCCAAAACCTGGTGGTAAAGCTCCTCGATCCAGGCCTGAGACAGAACCACGAGGACGCCGCTGCTCTGGATCAGACGCACAAACTCCTTCTGCACAACAGAACAAAAATCCACCCATTAAGTGTGACTGCATTCAATTCTGTGCTGGTAGATTCAGTCATAAGTGCAGGAAGTTTTTTCAATTTTTTTGTACTTTTGGTACAAAAGTTGAAGCACCTTAAACGTCTAAGTAGAGTTGATTCAGTATCTAGTTGTGTGGCTTGAGAAACACAAAGATACATCTATACTTTTAAATAAGCAATGCTGCACAGTGAGGATTCTTTGAAACTACAGGATGTAGTTGCATTAAAGCAATTATATGGAGACCCTGGTTTTACTTTTTATCTTTGAATCTTTGTCTTTAAACACTGGAGAAAACTGATCAGAGGAAATGAAAGTCCGCTCTCACCAGGCTGAGGACGGGCGTGAGCGTTCGCCGCTTGTAGTAGCTGCAGCAGCAGAGTTTGAGATTAAGCAGCAGAGCGTAGTAGGACACCAGGTAAAGGCCGTCTGCGTTCATCAGATACTGGCAGCTCAGAGTGTCGCCTGTCTCAAAACCTGGGGAGTGAATCCCGCCTGCAGGGACATAAATTTAGGATTACAAGTTACATCTGTAGAGGACATGTCGGTGTTCTCAGAGGTCAAATATGACGGATTATATATGCCTTAATAACAGACTTAGGAAATGGGAAAGCAGTCTGAAAGGAAGGGAAGTAGTAAAGGAAGCTGTGACGAAGCACCAGTGAAAAAGAAAGAAAGAAAACTGAGACAGTGAGAGAGCTAATGAAAGGGAGTGCACAGGTGAGAGCAGGCAGCGAGATACAATCTGTTGGCTGACGGTGACTGAAGTGTTTTAATCAAAAACCCGCTCTGGGGATTTCAAGTCTCAAACTATTTCATTAAGTCAGCTAAGCGTAACATTTCATTTAAGTCATAATTTTGCTCTGCTGATGTAAAAACTCCCAGCAGGCTCGCAGCTCTTAGCGATGCATGTCATGACTGTAAGGCAAAAACTTTTGTTTAATAACTCCAAGAAAATAAATGTACTGCATTCAGACTATACACCACTGACAAATAAAAGGAAAAGCAAAAGCCATGCCAGCAAAACGTCCCCGATGTCAGGGACCTGTGCACACACGAGGTTTTCTTCCCGCTAACGCACCGTAGTCACAACTGAAATTTTTACTGATAATCGCTGATAATAAACTAATGCTCTTATAAAAAAGTACAAAAAATGAATCTGAAGTGCGCTCCTGCCAAATCTGTTGCAAAAGAAACATTACACAACAATGCTACATGCATTTTAATCAAAGATTTGAGCCATTCAGACACTTTAAAAAGAAACATGGACCAAGAGAAGTCCAGAGAGTTAATGAAAGAACAACAACACCCACGACCCACACAGGACACCGCCACAGAGAGGAAGCCAAATCTGCACCAGAAACCCAAAGTGAACTAATTTAAGCTCCTGAATATTGGATCAGGTTTCCTCAAAGCAGCACACACAGAAAACAGCATCTGAAGCTTTCTGACTGACACACACAGCAGCAGAAAAAAACTGCATTAATATGAGAACCTGTGCACTGTGACATCACTAATTCTGCTCATGTAATTGCTTGAATGAATATGCAGCCAAGGTGTTCATGAGTCAGACTAATCTCAGCAGTCTTCTGATTGGATGATGGGATAAGGAGATGCGGCTCATTTGCCTGATTGATGGGTTGACAGACTGAAACATGATTTCATAAATGTTCCAGGCAGTGTGGCATTTCCACTTAATTGTTCTTCTGAAGAATTTTTCCCCCAAAGCACCCACCCTCGTTTAGCTGCGCAGACATTTTCTGCATTATGACTGCTGTGAAATCACTGCAGCTGTTCGTGCTCCTGTAAATTTTGGCTGATTAGTCTACAAGCTCACCGGTGAGCGTGAGGAAATCTTATTAATCAGACCAACTAAAGATGTGTTAGGACTGGGAAGGGGAATTTGGAAAATGCTTTCCCTTGTAATTTAACCATGACCACAAAAATGTTGAAAACCTCAGCTTTTAGATCATCTACAGTAGAAAAAAAGAAACAAGAATCCCAGCTTGAAAATAAATGTTATTCTTTAAACAACTGATTTTTAGCGTGTCTCCTTGTCAATGATTCTTTGCACTCTGATATTCCCAGCGTATGCCTGCAGTGTAATATATTTACTTAAACACGGAGAACTATCTCCTCCCTGAGCAAATATGTGTGTGTTTGAGTAGCAAACACATGCAGATCGCAGAACAGGAATACAGCTCACTCCACTGTAGTAAATCTAACCTCTGTCCCTTCTCCCCTCACTCACCAGCCTGCAGTCCAGAGCAGAAGGTGGAAGAGAAGTTCTGCAGCGACAGGTCCACCTCCGTGGCAGTGGACAGCCCCAGCAGGCGGGGCAGCTGCCCAGCCAGAGACTGCACGAACAGTCGGGCGCTCTGCTGGTCAGCCTCATGGTTGCGGAGCAGTTTGAGGGACAGGGCGGCAGTGCGCAGGGAGCGGTGACCTGGGAAGTCGCGGGATAACTGCTGGTCCTCATCGGCCAGCGACACGTTGTCGGACCCAATGTCGGACACGTCAGAGCGCCCCGAGTCTTTCTCAGCAGCCATGGAGTACTGATCGCACGAGTCAAACTCTGTCCGTGACAAGTCCTGCTCCTCCATGCTGGTGGGCAGCAGGAAGAAGCATGAGATTGTTTTTATTATTAATATATTCTTTCTTTACTTAATTAATATTTATCATAATTTCAATTCAGCAGCTACAGAAACAGCAGTACCTGAAGTTGCTCTCGCTGTATCGTGACCCTCCTCCGTGGTGTGACCTAGACCTGGATTCCACCGACAGGAAGTTCGTGATGTCGGGGTAGACGAGGGCGTGACTCCTCTGCACCACATCTGGAGGAACTGCACCTCCTCTCTCTCCGCCTCCACCTCTTTCCTTCTGTCCTCTTCCCTCCGCCTCCCCTGTGGGCACCCCTCCCTCCTCCTTCTGGCCTCCCTGGTCGGGCCTGGGAATCGGCTCGTGTTTGGTTTCCTGCTGATCACCGCAGAAGGAAGGCGAAGGGAGCCGAGCGTCCTCTCCACACTCCTCTGGACTGGCGTGGCCCATAGTGAGGCCGAGCTCTCCCACCTCTAAATCCAGGGTGGTTTGGCCCGTTTCCGTGGTGATGCTGATGCTGATGTCGGGGCTACGCTCAGTGGCGCTGGTGGTGGCCACATTAGAGGAAGAAGAGCTGGGGTCCCACGGAGGTTGCTCTGAGGACAGGATGTGTCTCTGCCACCTGAAGTCGGCCTCGTTGATTTCCATGGACTCGCGTGTCGACTCGGTTCCATCTTTCAGATCATCCAGTCGTCTGAGGAGAAGCCGAGCCTGGAGAGCGCAGCTATGTTACCGTTTTATACATAATCATCACTGGGCCCATATTATATTATGCTGATTCAGAGGCCCAAGAGCTGTCACCCACAAACATTTTAATGACGAACGGCCACCGACAGAGCTGCTCATTTATTGGTTGAAGGGTGTCAAACTAGCTGCTAGGAATGCATTAAGTATCACTGGGTTACACAGTGACATAGAGACCTTCTTTTGGCCTGAACACTAAATCCAAACCCTTTGCATGCACAAAAAGTGCTACTTAAATAAGTAATACGGTAAACCCCAGAATGGCCCTTTAATGCTGTAGTTCTGTGTGTTGTCTGCGTACCTGCTCAGGCTGGATGCCACGGCCCTGTGACAGCTCATCCAGTGCGCTGAGAAGGGCACAGGCACAAGAGACGGAGGAGTAACATGCTTCGATGCCTCCTTTCATACAAGCCTCTGTCATCCCATCCATCACTCTGCCACAGGAAACAGAAACAAACAGCTCAGTACAAATGAGTCAGGATTGATCGCCAGTATCACATGACGTGAGCAAACACATTACTTTGATTTCTACTTTAATTTGGACCGAGTGATGACTGAAACAATGTGTAGCAAAACAAAGAGTACGGAGAAACATTGCCGTGTGACAGATTTCAGATTGTTACATTTCAGAAACAGTTACAGCAAACACCAAATGAACAAAGTTAGGAGTTACTAACAGTCTGAGCAGATCCAGGTGGGACTTCCTCTTTGAGAATGATCGCTTCCTGGTCTCAGGCTCAGCCATGCAGGGCCCGGCGAGGTCATACAGCCGCTGGGGGCTGCCCAGAATCTGCCACAGCCACAGACGAAAGGATTAAAGCTTTGCTGACATGCTTCTAAAAACATATGCAGGCACGTTATCCCAAATGTCAAACTGTTACTGGATCCCTTTCGAGTGCATGATCCTCGGAGGTACTTGTGAAAACTTTGCTGAATAAAGATTAGCAAAAGTCTAATATTATAAATGTAGAGAAACGCGTGTCTTTGTCCCACCTCCTTCATGATGCGGATGGCCTCGGTGCGGTGCTGAGGAGGAGGGTAGAGGAGGATCCTGTGGTAGAGCGACTGCAGCACTGGTTTCATCGACTCAACGCAGCTCACCAGACGCACCAGCTCCGCTGCAATGTAGCAAACTGTGCGCACTACCGGTGCAATCCTGGCAGGGGCGCTAGAGGAGCAGCCAGAACCTCTGCCCTGATCGGACAGTCCTCCGCAGGAGGAGTCCACCTCCTGGCCCATTCCTGGGAGAGCAAAACAAAGAGGGGCATGAAGCTGAACCAATAAAATCCTGCTGATAGAAAGCTTCCTCCTATAAGAAGCCATGTGTCCTTAAACAAGCTGCAGCAGTGAGTGGAAACCAACACTTTTCACACTCTTAGCTTCAGTCGTTAGCTTCATAGCTGCATCTGGCTCCATTTATGAGCGATCACTAATTAAGTATTGATTTTCACCCTTTCTTGGTGCTTAAATCCCTGACACAGATTAATTTCAACTGATAATCACTTTCAAATTGTTGCAAAAAAATAGACAAACCGACAGCCTCCTACAGTGGATTTTTTTAGTAAATTCAGTTACCTAAACTGAGTCTCTCTGAGAGGCGGTCTCGGTCTGACGCCGCTGAGTAGCCGTGGTGGGAAGCAATAGTTTTGTCATTGACGGGATTGCCCATGATTGCCACCAGGGATGGGCACAGCTGCTTCCTGGGAAGAGGAACATTAGTGATTTTTATTGATTACATTGGACTACAATCAACTCCAATTAAGGACAACAGTGAGGGACCAATTGATGAAATTTTACTCAATTAAGAAGTCTTACCACACGAGGTCTGTGAAACCTCTGAAGAGGTGCATTGTGGGAGGGCAGCTGCTGAGCATAGAAAGGATGCACTCCAGGTAGAGTAGCTGCAGGAGCTGGTTATCACTGGGAGATTAAAATAAAGAAATGGTTACTGTATTAAACTAGGAAGCTTCCAGGAAGAAACCGTGGAAGTGCAGAGGAAACATGCAAACACTGTTTAATGTGGTAAAACTGACATTTACAGTGAAACCGCATGAATGGGCTAAACAGCAGCTAAACTTCTATGTGCAGTTTTTCAACCTTTTCCTTGACGCCTTCATGTTTGTTCTCATTACTTACACTGAAAGGAGATGAAACACTAATGAAAGGAAGAGCAGAGTGATTATCAGTGACGTCAGCCCATCCTTTGCTCCAAAATCTTATATCTGTGTTTTTGTTTTTTTGTGTTTGGATCAGTCTGACTGAATTATCACCTCCATACTGAGACAAGAGAAATATACAAGAATATTAATGAGTCAATGAGAACCTGCAGTGTTACCTGTCCACTGACTCCAACTTTTCACAGAAAACGGTCAGAACCGTGACCACATCTTCACACAGAGCTTGGCTGGTGGGAGAAATATCTGCAAAAAGCCACCCCCCACACACACACACCATAAAAAGGTTAATTTATGGTTCCTGCTTTATCTTCGGCCACTATGTACATGAAGCGATAAAAAACTCATTGCTTTCCCCATTTTCCCTCTCTCAGTTTCCCCTCTAAGAAGCAGAATAAATCAGTTCCCTCACTGGAACCTGTTTGGCTCTCTTCCTGCAGAGGCATCTATCGAAACAGTGCATTGGACTGTTTATGATATCATAAAAGCAGCCCTGCCAGTCGCTCTCCGAAGGTGCTTCTTACTACCAGCAGATTGGTGATTACAGTGGCTTTATAACAGCTACAAAACAGCTGGAGCTGCACACTAAACATGACGGAGAGCCCACAGCCACCAGTGGCTCGCAAGCTTTAATGCTCAACTCACAAGAGAAACTAAACTCGGACATTTTATCCTGTCTTCCTTCTCTCACCCCAACCGGTCGCAGCAGATAGCCCCGCCCCTCCCTGAGCCTGGTTCTGCCGGAAGTTTCTTCCTGTTAAAAGGGAGTTTTTCCTTCCCGCTGTCGCCAAAGTGCTTGCTCATAGGGGGTCATATGATTGTTGGGTTTTTCTCTGTATTTATTATTGTGCTATCTATTGTACAATATAAAGCGCCTTGAGTCGACTTTTGTTCTGATTTGGCGCTATATAAATAAAATTGGATTGAACTGAATTGAATTGAACCACTGCTGGGCTAAACTAGAGTTTCTATGCCTCCACCAACCAGTGATGCTTTAATTTCCACATGCCACTCATAAAATGGGCAACAATGTCCCCAGTCCAGCATTCAGAAAGCACTTGGTGATAGTGAGGAAGAAGAACTCCCTTTTAACATGAAGAGAACTTCAAGAAAACCAGGCTCAGGGAGGAGCTGCCAAGTTTTTATTCCGTGTACTGCAGTGGTCAATTCAGCTGGCAGCGTGAACATGAGCGGAATTGGCAATCAGGGAGCTCCTGTTAGGTCAGAGTGATCTTAAGGCTTTTATTTACAGTCTCTGCTGGACACTCATACCCTACAATGGTCCTGTCTGCAGCATTCATAGTAAGATATTAGGCAGTGAAATGCTGTGCTTATATGCAATATTACATATTAAGAGGTGAGAAGTACATCCCTACAGCTGACAAAGGAAGCTGCAGAGGTGAGAGAAATCCCTGGCAGTGATGTACCTCTTCTCTGCAGTGGCGGTGCAGTCACCTCGTCTCCATCTGCACCCTGGGGAGGAACACACAGCAGGAGGCATGCTGTACGTTATGCTTTTATCTACCTGTCATTTTCCACTAGTTAATGTGTGCACATGTACATCTGTATAATATATCTGTGTGTATATAATTAAAGTATTGTGTGACCTCCTGTCTGTGGCGGAGCTGTAGCGTCAGGTCTCCCAATATCTGGCTCAGCGTGGCTCTCACCGCCGTGTTGATGCTACGCTGGTGACAACTGGACACGTAGGTCTCGATGCACACCTACACACACACACACACACACACACACACACACACACACACACACACACACACACACACACACACACACACACACACACACACACACACACAGCATCTGTCAGTGTGTGGTCTTTCTTATGTCACTAAACCAGAAAAACCATGACGCACTGTGCCAAGAAACCATCACAGACAGACACTGAACTGTTGGACAGATTCATAGGAGCTTTCCATGGCGTCACTGGTTACTATGGTAACCAGACAAGAGAGCAGCAGGGGCAAGGGGATTTATTGTCAGTGTCAGACATCTTTCAGGCAGATTAGAAGGTTACAGAATAAACACTGTGCATCTGTGGAAGGTAAGACAGACGTTAGCTAGTAGCTGAACACACACACATATATCGGGTATTCATATCTTGTGGGGACATCTAATTGACATAATGCTTTCCCTAGCCACTTACCCTAACCATGAAAAATGAATGCCTAACCCTAACCCAATTGTAACCCTGACACTAAAACCAGATTTAGACATTTTCACTTTTGGTCCCCACAAGTATAGTAAACGTACAATTTTTGGTCCCCACAAAGATATGAATACACGCTCACACACATGCTTTCCCGTTGATGTTTTTTTTCTTTGCTTTTTGCTTTATTTATTTATTTAAAATCAACTATACCATATTCTCGGGATATCTCACTGTATCCCAAGAGTACAGTTAGGGTTTTTCAGACATGTTGCTTTGATTAATGCCATACTCTGAAACTCTGAAAGGGTTTTTTTTTTTTTTTGACGAGGTAGCGCAGACTCCTGTGACTCGCTGGGAGACGGGGGGGAAAGAGATGAGCACAGAAAAATCAGCTCTTTCTCCTTCAAAATAAAATGCTATGCTAGGGTATTCGTTTGCTCCTGGATTGCTGGGACTGAACCAGCCAGGAAGGAAGCATGAATGCTGGTTCGCTAATGTCACAGTAAAGTATAGAGCTTATTCTACATGAAATTAAAAATAGCCATTCTGAATACAATTATTTCATACAGAATTGAGGGAATTTCAAGTCTGTCACATCTGAGCACCTTAGAAACAATGCAGATCTTAATTCACATAACAATTCTTAATCCAAGACTGGGGTTTAATGGAAGCGGTACAGAGCTTGTCAATAACAAAATGTGTAAGCCAAGATTTATTTGACCAATTATCAAATTTCTGTTCCATCCTGTGAGCTCAGAGGGGCTGAGAACTACCAGGGCCAACCTCACGTAGAGCCTAAACAAAGACCACATCTGCTAATTACATTTGAAATCTTGGCAGCCTCAGGGATGTTTTACACCACCTGCTCCCAATCAATAAAAAACCCAATACATCCTGCACCGTAAGGTACTCACAGATGGGATGAATATGCATGTGAGAGGGACAAGAGAGCAAGGAACAACCTCAAGTTACCTCCTGAAATTAAGAGTTGCTCCAGATCCTTCAATTTTAATGCTCACACTTCTTGCAAGCAATCAATACTCCACTATGTTTTTTAAAGAGCTGCCAGTTAGTGTAAGCATAAACATGTCTGAGGGTTATATTAAAACCTGCATAATGTGGGGTTGACAGGATACATTTATTTATACAACGTTTAAAAGCTAAAAGCTTGTGTTGTACAGCCACAAACAAAGAGAAGGCAACAGATCAATAAAACTCCTTGGTAACAAAATACTCGTATTGCTTTTTTGCCTCTAGGTAGCGCTGGTCAGTTGCTATAAGACAATAGACTATATAAAAGATGGGGGGGAAACACAACGATGTATTAGTATTAGCATTAGTTTTTTTGGCCACTCCCATGTTGGTTTTTTGAAACTAAAAGTGACCATATTTTTGACGAGGGGATAAAGTGCTACATTACAGGCTAACACAAGTAAGCTGCACCTATAAACTATACAGGTGAGGGAGAGACAGAGCTGCACGAACTAACAGGTAACAGTATGGTGGCTACATCCATTTTTTATTTACAGTCTATGTGTAAACTGAGTCTGAGAATGACTAAACTGTTCCCACCTGTGCAGCCTGTAGTCAGGTTTCAATTTTCAGCTTTATTTGTATAAGCAGCAAATCACCCCAAGACATTTTATATTGTAATGTAAAGACCCTATAATAATACAACCCTAACAATCAGACGATCCCCAATGAGCAAGCACTTGGTAACAGTGGGGAAGAAGAACTCCCCTTTAATGGAAAGAAAGCTCCAGCAGAAACAGGCATAGTGAGGGGCAGCCATCCCTCACCTCCAACAACTGGTTGGACCTGAGGGAAGGGAGACAGGACAAAAAACACACAACCTGCAGTCTACTGATCATTAATGAGTTAGTCTGTGATAGTTTGATGTAAGAGACAAACATGTGGGAATAAGAAAATTATTTTCAGTTAAAATAAGGCAATTAACTGCTTAGCAAATCATTTTGGTTGATATCACTCCATCTATCCACCCATCCATCTGTCCCCCCAGCCATCCCTCCATGCGTCCATCCATCCCTCCATCCGTCTGTTCGTCCATCCATCATACGTACATCCCTCCGTGCGTCCATCCATTCATCCATCTGTCCATCCATCCGTTCATCCTTCCATTCATCCATCAGTCTATCATCCCTCCATCTGTCTGTCCGTCCATCCATCATACATCCGTCCATCATTTATCCATCCATCCATGTGTCTATCCATCCGTTCATCCATCAATCCATCCATCAGTCTATCCATCTCTCCATCCGTCTGTCTGTCCATCCATCCATCCGTCCGCCCGTCCATCCATCATCCAACTCATCTATCCATCCAGTCACCCATCCATCCCTCCATCCATTCATTCATCCATCCATCCTTCATCCATCCATCCATCACTCCATCCATTCATCCATTCATCACTCCATCCATTCATCCGTCCATCCACTCATCCATCTATCACTCCATCCATCTGTCCATCCCCTTCAGGGCCACAGCTTGGTTGGAGTCATAGGGCATAAAGCTGGCTACACCAGTCTATCTGAGGGTTAACACACTACATCTAAAGTGTCTCTAGCTGTATGGCAGGGTTATATGATTTTGTGTAACTGATGACCACATTAGAGAGATGGAGCGTGAGTCTTTAGCTCCCCATGTTTGACAACGCATAAATCTTTCAGCGCTGCCAATCCCTCCATTAAAATAAATAAATAAATACAGTAGAAAAAAAACTGTCCTGGCCCTAACTGCTTAGATGTTATGATAATGATAATGACCATAATAGACCCATTTCTGTAATATACTTACACATCTCTATTATTGCTAATTTATATTGTAATATATCTATATCACGACTAAAGCACTTTCTGGATGGATGCAAACTGCATTTCGTTGCCCTGTACCTGTGACATGTGCAATGACAATAAAGTTGAATTCTATTCTATTCTATTCTAATGGAGTGTTGCTGACAGCCTTTCCAGCCACCCTGAGTTATGACCCAATGCAAACACAATACACTCACACACCAGATGGCCAGCCCTGACAGCACAGAGCCCATTAACACGCCATGGTGACTGTGTTTTTATGAGCTGTTAATGGACGTCAAACATCACTTAGCTGCAGGAGATGTTGCTTCTGCTGCTGGGGGAAGTGACGTGACAGAAAACATTTGACATAAAACACTCGACCACACTACGATCAGGTGGTCAGGTGGTCTGAACATTAATGACTAACATGACATTTCTGCTCAGAATAAACAGTCGAACTGTAGAATTCTGTGACATCGTGTTTCTGAAACATCTTTCTTAGAACCATACGTCCAATTGTACAGTAAACTGTCAGCATAAAGTCTAATCTTTGCATTGAACTGATTAGTTTCTTGAGATGTTCTTTTATTCATGACTCTGCGTTTCCAAATCAGTTTTACCTAATATAAACCAAACTGAATGATGCATCCATTATGAAAACATCCAAGGAGCAAGCTATGAACCTGGGCTATCGAGAAACGGGGGATTACTTCTTTAAAGTTATGTTCTTTAAAGGGGAGACTGAGTCTAAGACTGACTCAGGGGAAAAAAACAAAAGTTTATGAATTTTATTCATCAGTCTTTTTACTGCTGGTGGGTGTACAACGCGGACAACCCAGTTTAAACTTTTGTGAATGAAATTGTCTCCTTGAGCACTTCTGGAGTGCTTCCAGCACAGCTGCTATTTTAAAAGCATTTCCTGGGAGTCCCAAACCTTGCAAACTGCACCAGTTTCACACAGAGCAAACATTAACTTCGGTGTCAGCTTGACCCAACTTTAATTTCAGGGATCATCACTGCCCACGGGAGCTGAGACTCCAGCTACATCTCAAAGACCAAGCTGCAGTCTGCAGTGGAAGAGCCCGAGGCTCACAGGCTGCCCAGCTCATCCCTGTTTTTTCTCCTTACATTCTTCCCCCAGACTCAGGCTGTCAATCAAAAATGTTCCACTATAGTGTTCCAGGACATTGAGCACTATTACTTTAACTATCATTACTATTATTATCATTATTATCATTATCATCTGGTGCAGTGCAGTGCCACCCAAGGAGATGACCTTGAAGGGGTTGATGTGTCAGATTTGAATTTGCCATCACACCTCCTAATAAAAACAAGTAAGATGCAATCTGTTCTCTTAAACCCCATTCACTGTGAACCCAGAAAACATAAGGGCTTGAGTAATGTCTAAATTGTGCTTGTAGATCAATTAGACGGAAGCAGTTTGAATATATAATCACCTCTGGCATAATCTATAGTTTAATATAGAACTGAACCTGCTGACCTTCAAGGCAGGGCCACCACTTGACGTGTGCAGTATGTCATCAGGCAGGTAGTGCTGGACATTTATCCAATCTCTCTAGCTATACGTTCTCATGCTCATTATAAGTACACTGTTCAGCAGAAATCAAGGCAAGCTGAGGCTTGTACTTGAAACAGATGTTCTTGATTACAGCAAGCAAAACTGAATATGATTACACAGACGTGTTCCAGTAATATGATGATAACACAGCATTAAAAACCATGAGTAAGAAGCTTTGTACAGATTGCTTATCCAGTGAACCTAGTGCCCATCTTGGTACTTCCAGCATGTCACGGGCTTGCTTTATTGGTTTTATTGGCAAATATTTTCATCTGCGCAGCCCATGCCTCTTTGTTTGTGTGTCTGTAGGAAAACTCATCTCACTTTTCTGAATAATTGATGAGATTACAGTATGAGACAAGGCTTGAGGGCAAGTGAGGACAGAGAAACGCTTCACCTTTAAAAAAAAAGACACATGTTCAGCTCGCTGTGCTAACAGTTCACTTTCCTTTAAAAAAAAAAAAGTGCAACGCCCTCGATCATCGGTTCAGTCTGAGACAGTCTATTCAATGCTGGTACTATGAAAAAAAATCTATTCCACTTTGGCTGCATCGTGAAGCAACATGCAGGAACAAGCTAAACAGAAAATGATGCAAATTATTTTTAACATGCTTGAATTTTCCTTTGTAAAGCTCGTTTGGTCGTCCAGTCCAAGTTTAGTCCGGCCCATACAAGTCTGTCTAATCATTTCAGACTAATTCCAGGTGACAGCAATAAATAAAAAGCCTAAAACCTAATGTAACAGCTGGAAAAACAATCCAGGATAGCAATTTCTGCACAGCGATGAAGTCCGTGAATTTATTTATTTATGTATTTATTTATTGTCATGTAAAAGCTCATGTATCTGATTATGAAGATGAGTCGCATCAGTCTCAGGCTGTCCTACCTCAGCAATCCGGAGGATGGAGTCTCCATTAATGTCAAAGTTTGGTGAGTAGGTGATACAGAGCAGGACCTGCACACAGGAGAAACATACTCTTAATAAGCAGGGCTAATTCTGAGGTGATGCTTCTCTTGTCTTTTAAAGCACTGGCAGACAGATTTAACAGGTCATGAAAATGACTTTAGCTCATATAACCTGATTGCAAATGTAAGAACTGCATCAACAGAAGTTCACAGTAAGTTAAACACTAATTGGAAAGATCTGAGAAACAAGAAAAGGAAAGTGGGAAAGAAAAAGATGAGCAGAGAGCTCTAGAGAGGCCAAATCACAGGAAGCGTTAGAAGAAAATGCTGCAGCGTTTCCCTTCAGCTGTACACTACATCCCTCTACTGAACTTAAAGTGGTCCTGTTATCATTTCTCTTGTTTTCTGTCAGGTATAAAGTGCTAAACTGCTTTATTTTCATATTAACTATGCTCAAAGCTCCAAATGAAGTTAATGTATATATAATTAATAGCTGTGAGCCAAAAGCTCAGGTTGTACACTGCTCTAAAAACTGTGCTTCATGCTGTTTGTTCAACTCTTGGCTCGATGATTCTATTTACAAGGGCCAATCAGAAGAAAGCTGGTCAGTAACAGCAAAAGGGGGAGGAGCTAAACCATTATTTCAGGCAAAGGATGACGTGGGAGCTGTACAAAGGCCAAATAAGATACTTATTTATAATAAGTAATCATGCAATCATGCAAAGCTACTCCAGTAGAGTCCAAGAATAAAATATGGAGGTGGTAATCACCACCATAGCAGGTCCACTTTACATAGGCTAAGTGCACTAAGCAGCATGCTCCAGGAAAATAAAGTAAATATTAGAAAAAAATAACATCAGTTTTTGGGTCTGAATAATTAGAAATGGACACTATTTTAAGTGTGTTCACATTAAGTATAGCTACATGATGAGCAGTGTGGGTACTCGGACAGCGCACTCAGAACTGTTGACTTCTTTCAGTCCAATTTCACAAAACAATTTTCAGTCAGTAAGCGAAGGAGACATGTTCAGCACCAAGGACAGCGCCGACTGCACCACCACGCCTGGAAGTTTCAGGCATTACCCAAGTACAACTATCTGTCATCATTTCAGCCCCAAAAACACATTCCCAGGTCTTACTTTCATAACTTCCACCTGCAGGTCTTCGTGGAGAGATGGGGTAACTCTGATAGCCTCCAACATCTGGCTGAGCAGCTGTTTCTCCAGTGCCTCCACCTCCACACTAGTTCCACCCACAAACCTGTCCTCACACAGGAGTTTCTGTGTAGAGAGAAGCTACAGGTTCAGTTTGTACATTCCACTTTAAGCTGGTGTCAAAGTTCAACCAGAAAGGTTTAAATAAAGAAGAATAAAATCCAAATAAATAAATTTTATTTATATATTTGTGTCTTCCAGTACCTGCATGCCAGTAAGTGCAGTCTGTCCCAGTTTGGTGTTTTTCGACTCCAGAGCCATCTGTAGAGGCAGCAGACAGCGCTCTCTGGAAGCAAATACAACACAGTAATGCAGGCAGTGCAATCACAGCTCTCTACAATCTCTGAAGATCAGCTGACACAATCACAGTCAGGGATTGGTGTCAATAAAGTGAGCGAACACAGATTTTGGAACAGAAAAAAATGCAAAATATGGAGTTAATAAATCTTGGAGTGAAAGTTAATACATTAAGCTTTTAGTAAATGAATTTCTCATTAATGATTAGTGGTTGAAAATGGTTATGTTGCATAGGTGGAATATCTCTTAAAGATTGTGAAACTGTGTGTGCAGTACTCTGGGTCTGAGACTCCAGAGATGTGAGAAGAAAACAGATCAGCCGAATATCAGAACGTCTCCTTTTTCACCCCCATCATAAATCTGTGGCCCCCTCCACTGTTCTTTGCAAAAACTGAAGCATTATAGTTTACAATCGTTAGAGTAACAAGTCAGGAGGAGCAATTTACTTGAGCTTCTCTTGTCTGGTAAAAGTTTTCATTGGCCAAACCGTCTGATGGGTGAGGGGAGCATAAGCCATAAAGTTGAACTACATTCTAGTTTGTGTGTCCTTAGAGCTGTATATAAGCTGTGTATGTATGTAGGGCTGGGCCATATCATACCGTTCATGGTAATACTGGTATAAAGTTGGGCAACAATCGGAAAATGAAATATCGCGATAGAATATGGGTAAAACGCGCATGCGCAGTGCCTTTGTTTTCATACGCACATGGCGGAAAAAGCATGGCGGCGACGCAAAATGAGAAGGGCTAAAGTGGATCGTTGAATGAAACGGATGAACCAGAATTGGTTTGTAAAAATGCTGCAACTTCAGTGGTGTGGAACTGGTTTACCTTTCGTCCGTCAGATACACAACAAAGCACACTTTTTGGTAGAGCATGCTAGCGGGCCGTCGTTATTACCGTGTTTTTTGGAAAATACGGCACACTTAAAATCAATCCTTTGATTTTTCTGAAAATCGACAGTGTGTCTTATAACCCCGTGTGTATGTATGAATTCTGGTTGTGTTTACTGACCTCGAAACGATTTTATGTACACGGCGCTCGAAAATCTGTCAAAGGTTTTAGTACGACTTTGCTAAGCTATGAAGCCGCACCGCTTGATGGATTGTCGGAGCATTACGGCTATCGTAGGCAGGAGCCTCGCGGAGTGATACGTACTGTGCTTCAACATAATATTACCGTATTGTGTGTGTATAAGCTCTTTTTAAGTGTTGTGGATATTATACATGGTTATGCTGAGGATATGTCGGCCAATTTCCACTGGAAATGCTTTTTGGGTAAACTGTCAGCAAGGAATTTGTGTTTGCACATTTTTATATAACTTTAATGCACATAACAAACAGCTGCTTGTTTAGGTGAAAATATATTGATGGGGTTTTTGCACTAATAAAGTTGTGGAGTTGTAAAGTATTTTGTCTAGTGTCAATTATATCGTCAGTTATATCGTTATCGCAAATTTTCAAATGTATATCGTGATAAATATTTTTGGTCATATCGCCCTGCTCTACATGTATGCAACATTTGTAATAAACATCAGAACCTGGGCTGGAGGTGGGTTGCAAAGCAGCTTGCAGAAGTGCCACACTGTTTTCTTGCTAAGGTCATGCTCAATTAACCTCTTTCCTTATGAGTTTACTGCTGGTTTCAAGTCACTCAGTACAACATGGTGTCTGTTTTATAAATTGTGGCCCACAATAACATCCAGAAGGATATAAAGCAAAGTATGCGTCAGGGTGGGCCTACCTAATGGCTGATTAATATCCCATATCATATCACACCACATGAACTCACAATGTCAGCTGGTTTCTCAGTCAGACCCACCCGTTACTCAGGTGTGGTTTTAAATACGGACAGGAGCAAAATGCTAAGCTTGACACTTTGCACTGGGAACCCAAATGATCTCAGCAACCACATCCTTTGCTAAATAAGCTTTTCACTGTAGCTTCACGCAGGTATCTTTATGTAAACCAGCTATTGTGTTGCTTCTCCCGCCGTTTCTTCACTCTCTCTTTGTTTTTCCGCTCGCTCGCTCGCCCTCCATCTCCCTCTTGTTATTTGTGATCGGTTGAGTCACCACGCTCTGCTGCTGATTACAGGATACTGAGCTTCATCTCTGCGCTCTCAGGCTGCTCTGAGCTGTCACAACTCGACCACTTCAAGCGGGCTGTGAGGAGCCACAGTTTGCACGGCAGTTAAACACAACCAGACCATTTATGAGCAACAAACAACAAAGACAACAAAGTCAAAAGACAATAAAAAGGCAAATATTTGGATCACAAACATTGAGAATTTTTCATTTAAACACCAAACTCAGTCACTTTTGAAATTGATTATTTATAATTAAATACATTATAAACTAATCTTCCATCAGTCTGTCAATCAAGTCTGTCCTTTAGCACCTCTCCTTCAGAGATAACAGGGATGAAGTCTTATCTGTAGAGCCAGAAGAACACACTAGCAGAGAAATCACGGCACTATATTAGAAAGACATTATCATCAATATTTAATCTAATACACTCTAATAAAACAACACAGATTATCACGTGAATAATTCATGCCGTGTTGGGAATTTATGGGATCATCACGAGCTGCCGGCCACCAGCAGCAGCAGCTCTCCATCCACTTTACACTTTACTGAGTTTTACTCACAGAAACAGTCACAGATTACTGGATTTCAAACTCACTACAGCGACTGCAAGAATCAGACAGATCATATTTTTGCGTCCCTCTAATTAAAAAACTCCACCAAGTGTCCAACTGGGTTTTTTGGAACGATTGAATAGGCGATTACCACAAAAGCACAAACTCTTAGATTAGAGAGCTCAGGTGTTATCGACGATGCTTTTTCTCTCAACTCCTTTAGATTTTAGTTTGTGGTGCTCTTGTACTCATTTAAATAATAAAAATACTGAAAACTCTGAGTTAAACTGTATGATAACAGGAAAAATACTGCAGCTGCACTTTAATGGTAGTAGCGACTGAGACACTGAGGACACTGCACGTTCACACCGTACCGGCTTGTCGGTTACAAAGCCCTCAATCAGGCCCCGCCCTATCATTGCTGTTATTCTGATTGGGACCAAACTCACAAAATAAATATCACATTGTGTTAAATAAGATTTGAAACTTGTGAAAGTGTTTACTGAGGTCAAGGATCAAATGGGAAATAAGGACTTTTTAACCGGAGGAGTCGCCCCCTGCTGGCCAGCTGACAGACAGCAGGCTCATTGTAGTTAAACCAAACTGAACTAGATGTAAAAATCATTTTAGTAAACTAAAATGAAAAATAAAAATTAGACTTTTGAAAAAAAATAACTTAAATTGATTTCTTTACTTAATAATATAAAATATAAAACTAGACAAAAACATTTTAGTACTTTTGTACAACTTGCTTGATGAGCCACTGGTGGATGTGTTTACTGAGTCAACTGCTTTGAAAGATTCATGTGTTTTTATTTTAACACCTGTAGTGATCTACCTAAATCTTGCCTCTGACATATGCCCTCTATACAATAATAACTCAAAAAAGAAACTAAAACTGAAATAAATAAATAAATAAAATAAAACTAGGCATTTTCAAACAATATAAACTACACTGAAACGAGCAAAGCTACTCTGGAAACTAAACTGAATTAAAAGCAAAAACTCAAAATGCAATAAAAATTAAAACCATATATATATAATAATTATGATGTAATTAGACTATGATCACAGTGTATATCTGACAGCCCAACAAAGTATCCTGCATGTCAAAGCAGCCTCAGGCATATAAATAATAATAATAATAAATTTTTATTTAAAAGCGCTTTTCAAGACACCCAAGGATACTTAACAGTAGAATAAAACACATAATAGAACAATGACAATGCAGAACAATAAAAAAACAAAAGCACAAGATAAAAAAAACAAACAATTAGCTCACAGTGAATATGCAGATTCGAACAGATGGGTTTTGATGGCATTTTAGATGTTAGTGTGTCCAGCTACTGCAGTTTAAACTGATCACTTCACTGGCGATCGAACATCCAAACTGAAGCAATGCTCAGCTCACAGCTCGCGCTCAGTATTTGCATTATCAACCCAGAAATGACTCCTCTGTCATTTTAATCTATTCAAATCAGGCAGCTTTGAGAAAACTGACATTTTAAGCTACAAAGTTCTGAGCAGTTTAAATTTCAGTATTCAGTTATCGGTGACAGACTGGCGATTTGTCCAGGGTGTACCCGGCCTCTCGCCCCATAATAGCTGGGACAGGCTCCAGCCCCGATAAGGATAAGCAGAAGAGAATGAATGGACGCTATCAGGTTAGCTAAAGGCAGGAACATTTAACACTGTCGAAGACGCCTTCTTCTAAACAAACCACAGACTGTCAGCAGGTTTTAATTACACATTTTATTTTCATGCTTTTGAGAAGAAAATGCAGCATGTTTAACTTACCGGAGCAGTGAAGGAGAAATCTTTGCTGATCCATTCTGAGACTGAAGCATTTCTATTGGAACAAAGAAACAGACCGAGTGGTTAAGTAACATCAGCTGTACCTGAAACAACTTGTAACTGTGTTACTTTCATTCATAGATATAGAATCCATGAATGAAAAGCTGGTTTTAATTCAGCACAGAGACGTGAACCAGTTGAAGAAATATTCTGCACTGAATATTTTCTCATGTCAACAACCTCCACACTGGTTTGTGTATCCAGAACCTCTGAACCCAGCGAGCCACTGAGTGACACTTCTTTCATTACCATGAACACAAACACTGCACTTTACTTTGACTCAGTCCCACAGACACTGCAGCCACAAATGGCCTGCATTTGTATAGAGCTTTACACTACATTCACACACAGGCAATGGTAAGCTACATTGTAGCCACAGCCACCCTGGGGCGCACTGACAGAGGCGAGGCTGCCGGACACAGGCGCCACCGGGCCCTCTGACCACCACCAGTAGGCAAACATGGAGTTAGTATCTTGCCCAAGGATATTTGGCATGCAGCCAGGAGGCAGCCTGGGATCGAACCACTGACCTTCTGATTAGTGGCTGACCTGCTCTGCCACCTGAGCTACAGCCACTGCAGCACCAAATGCAGATTGATTTACTGCTGAAAAAAGGAAATGCAGGATTGGATCTTATTTACGTGACACCTGACTGCTAGCTGACTCATTTCTGTTAAAATTACAGATTCAGTATGAATCCCTGAAACACGACCTCAAATTAAATGTGAGCTCGTACTTTAGGAAAGCCGAACACCAAACCATCCGTACAGTCACATTGTTCTTCAAAGCCGTCCAGCATTAACAGCACACTTTGCATCCTCCTCCTAACATGACCTCGGTGACCTCAGAGAGAAATTTTCACCTCATCTTTAGACTTCCATCCAACTCTGACCGCGTGCCACGTTTTTCCAGTAAAAAAGTTGAAATATGAGACTTGCTGACATCTCTAAAATCTGCCATAAATCTCTGCAAGTGCTTTCATACTTTCTGTGTCTGTCAAGACGTAGTGAACAGCAGCTTTGTCCCTGCACTGAACTCTCCCATATATGTTCTCTGCATCTGCATCAGGCTGTTCAGCATCCTTTACATCCGGAGACGACCATGACACACAGTGACTGATGCTGTGGGCGTGGTTCTATTCATGCGAGTGGTCTGTGAAGAAAAGAGCAAACAGTACTGATATATGATATAATCATTTTTGAAAGGTCAGTTCAGGCCTTTTGTGCATGTGTGTATATGCAAGCATATGCCTGGAAAAGGCCTGCAGCTTTCTTTGGACATACCCAAATAGGTCTGTGCCCTTGGACAGACAGCATGCATTAATACTGTGTGTGTGTGTGTGTGTGTGTGTGTGTACGATTACACAATTACCCCTTCTTCAGCACAACCTGAACTCATTCTCTACTTGCTGTCTCAATGAGTTCCAACTGCCACTAAAAGGTCACGCTGACCCATCGTGCTGTTTAATGCTAACAGTCTCCTCGCTGACGTCAGTGGAAATCGTTTTTCACCGTGTGCGTAAATGGCGTTATATATTTTGGCTTCTGTGGCATGTTCTCATTGTTGTCACAGAGCACTGGAAGTCACATGATTTCTGTTCAGCCGCATGGTCATTGCCAGTTTCTAGCTTGCTGGATTAAGTTTAACAAAGCTCAGAGGATTATTTCACAGAATTCAAACCGAGCTCTAACTTGATGACCCTGACATCCAGAGTTCACCTGTACGCCATCAGCCTTGTTCCAAAAACTCAACCTGCAGAACTGAAAGATAACACAGTGACGCAGAAGTGCTAAAAACTGCAGCTCCACTAACGTCCACTCGAGGCTGGCACCACAGAGGATTCAATCCCCATTTACTTTCTTGTTAAAAGGCCCAATTTTACAGCAATAACAATCATATTTGCAGCCTGGCACATTAAACTCTTTTAGCCTCATGTGATAATTTGGTTTTTCATAACAACTCTGAGAATTTCTGTCATAACTCATCCACCTGGATAATGAAGCTATGTTGGCTGGAGTCCCAATCAGACTCTGCTACTCAATAACAATAATAATACTAATAATAATAATAATAAAACAGTGTGGGAGCTTGAACACCATGGTGTGTCCGTTTTTGTTATTGCTTGATGTTATGTGTGAACTCTTCAGTGTATAAATAAGACATTTTAAACCGTATTAACTAGATTTTATTTAATAAAGAAACTAGAGGAGGGCTCCTCTATTTCTATATTTTCCCTCCACAGTGAGGCTCGTCTCTCTCGCTGAGGCGAGAACTCGTGAAAAGCACTGAGCTGTGCAGACAGACAGTAATGAGACAAGAAAGAGTTTCTGCTCAGAGTCTGTAAACCTCTCCGTGCTGAAGAAGCTCCTTCATGCTTTCTTCGTGTCTGCACAATACTCCCAAGTTATGGCATTAATGAATCAGCAAATATTTGCCTTGTGTATTTTTCTATAACGATCCGATCCAATTGTCTAAAGCCTGACTTGAAACCAGAAATTCCCTTTCCTTCTGGAACATTTACCGTATTTCTTTAAGAAAGGCTGACATTTGGCATTATACAACAGGTACGGAGCTCAGTACATGGGCATGGGAGCCATATGGCACCGTGGCTGCTCAGATGAATCTGTTATGGTCTTAAAGATTTGCTGGCTTCTTGCTCATCCTTCACAGCCTCTGGGCTGAGTGCAGGAGCTGCTCTCGGGTTCCTAAAAGCTAAAAGCAGGTGAGGAGTCGCAGGTTCCCCTCATCCCTGCTCTCCCTCCGCCTCCTGCTGACAAAGAGCCCGGAGGGGCTGCCGTGCACTCACCGCAGGCGTAGACGCAGGCATCGCGGATGCCTTTGTATTTGTGGCCGGACGCGTCTTTCTGCAGCTTCCTCAAGATTTCCTCCATGCTGGCTTCAAAGACTAGACGGCTTTAAAACACCAGAGCGCAGAGGGTGGGTCTGCGTGTCCGAGGGATTTTATGGGTGCTATGACAGCGACAGCATCCCCGAACCCCCCGGGGAAGGCGATGATTCATTCCTAACTGCCAGCCAATGATGTCAGGCCAGCCGCCGATCCTGTGAAGGTGGAAGGAGGAAGCGCGTGTGCGTATTTTCCCAAATCCGAGGCTTCGGCCTTCAGAAAGAGCAGCGTCGATCAGCTGACGTGCGACAAATAGTCGTGTCAGCCTGCTGCCCGTCCAGCCGCGGACACACGCAGGAAACAAACGCGCTTCGCTCGTGTCCGTGGCTCGTTTATCCCTCCGCGCTGCCGCGTTTGGAAGTCCGTTCCAGAGGATACTTGCGCTCTTCACGGAAACCAGATCCGGTTCTTCTTATCGCTCACATCAAGCTGCCTGCACGGCAGGAGCACGCGCACAGCTCTGCACGGTGAGCGTCTTCCGCTAAAAGATGGATTCCTGTCCAACCTGGCAACACAGTATTTACACGCTCTCCCCGCGGGGACGTTTGAAACTGCGGCAGCGACGCTGGAGTCACTGGAATGGGATTTCCTGCGGTCTCAGCCGGTGACAGGTGGAGGAAGCTCGGGCACAGCTGATAAGGCGATTCTGCTCTCAGAGCAAAGCAGAAATTCTAAAATAATTTTCACTTTTGTCTAAATTTATGTCTGTGAGCCGCAGAGGCTCAGCTCACAGCTCAAAAGTCCACAAAAACACAACAAACTGATTATGCTGTGATCTGTGATTTGTGAGGCTCCTTTGTGTGTCTGTTTTTTCTCCAGTGTTCATGTGTTTTGTGTCTGGGTCAAGCTGCAACCTCAGGGATATGAAGCAATATGAAGTCAGTGTGCTTCAGTGTGTGTTTCAGTGTCCAAAACTGCAATTCCATTAATGGCCACTTGAGGCAGATTCTAAAAGAGCGTCAGTCAATATGGAAGTCCTTTAAAGATGCATTGTTTCTGAAAGGCCACTGAGCAGTGAGAGCTGAGGGTGCAAAAGCATTTCAGTTCCTGTTGAAAGTAATAGGAAGACATCCCTCTGGAAACACGTTCCCAGTAAGTTTGTGCTCATTTTCTAGTCATTCTGTATGAAATATGAAAATCATTTAGTCCGTTTTATTCTAAGTGTCAGAAGGAGGATTATCCTGGATATGCTCACTGGCTAACGCGTTGTGACTATTCCCCCTGAGGCAACTATTGCTGTGATTTGGTGTTGTATGAATAAAGTTGACTTGACTTCAGGAGACAGGTGATGTCACAGTACCTACATCCATCGTTTATACTGACTGTGGTGAAAACCCGGACTCACTATCCATCACTATCATTATTCTATATTAATAACATAACAGTGGTCACTGAGACATAACAACTGCATGTTTAAAATTATTAATCAAATCAGATTAAAAAAATTCACTTCTGACACCATCTTTAATATTGTGGGATTCTCCAATAGATTTCAAATCTACTTTCTTTCAGTTCTGTATCACTCAAAGAAAGCTGGCAGAACCAATACTGTATATTTAGCAAGCTAGCATCCAATAAAATTCCTCTTCAGCATACTGGACGGTAGCTTATATCTAAATACATAAAGAAGTAAATGATTTACGTATATTTTAGGCCTGACTATCATTTTCCTCATCAGGGTACTGAGTCAGAACAAAGACTAAAGCATTCAGTAAAAGTTAGCCAGTGTTTTCATGATATTTGAGAAATCACCTGCCTTGTAAGTGCAAGCAGGAATCAGAGACACAGACATACATTTAGAACATTCACGAGCCGTTGCTAACTGTGTCCGCGCGCTTATTTCAGCGTTAATCTCAAAGCTGAACTGAAAAGTGCTGCTGTGATGAGTGGACTGTCTAACAAGGTGATCTCCAAATCAATGGTAAAATGATACCTCTGAGGTAACATGAGCTGTGCTCTCCAGAATGACTTCACCTTAGTTCACTGGTGCCACTGATAACTGACATCATTTAAAATCGAATAGTGATCATAAGAACGAATCTACTGTATTTCAATAAAGAACAAACTCTGGATAAAGAAACTGGAGACAAACGTATGTACTCATGTATGCATGGTAAGAACTTTCAAGTGTTTTTCAGTGTTGGTACTTAATACTTTCTTAATGTACTTGTTTGCTTGACCATTCAATAGTTTTGTGACTCTTTGACTTCCAATACGCTGAAGCAACAGCGTGACCTTTCTAAACAGAACTCGACTGGTCTCCCTACTTATTCTGCATTGATCCGATTAATCCAGTTCAGAGGCACCTTAGAATACAGCAATAAAAGAGCAGACAACCAAGAGGAGATATGATAGTAAAATGAATATACAATCATAGATTATGGGTGAAAAATAGGAATTAAAATGATTTTAGATCGAACCTCAGCCACTGTATAAAAATAAACAGTGGCAATAGGCCTGTAGGTCACACGGTCTGTTGTGCAATGATGACTTTAATCATGAAATGAGGCAGCACTTTAGGGAGGACAAATCTCACGAACGTTTTAAAAAGCTAGATTCTAGATTCTCGTCTAAAACTTCCCCTGATTACAAAATGACTCAACATTCAGCGTCAGTGTGATGCCAGTTAAAGGGATGTTTAAGGTGTCGAGGCGAAGAGAACCGGACTCCTCATTCGTCTGTTTTTGTTAATGGGAGCTCTTAATGCGCTTAATCTGCTCTCAGCAGATGATAGCTCTCTAACAGATGTTATTATTATATGGTGGCCTATGTTTGGTGAGCTCTTTGAAATGTGGTGCTGCTGCAGTTTGGGTTTTTTTGGATAACCAATAGCACTGAGAGAGAAGCTGCAGGAAATGTCAGCAAACATTTCCACCATCTCAGGGATCAGCGACTGCCTGACAGACAGGCCGCAGGACGTGACACTGAGCTCTGTCTGATTTGCTCATGTGCATTAGAGGAGCTCCACTGGAGACCGTGATGTCTCCAGTCCATTTACCACGAACACCTGAGACTTTCAGTCCAACTCCGAGTCATGTCACCTGTGTTAGTGATGGGCAGGAGGAGGAGCGCAGAGAGAGCGCTAGTGGATGATTTTATTTGAGTAGTCTTGGAGAAATGATCTGCTTCTTAATGTGAAAAAGACCAGAGAGATGTCAGAAGAGCGAGAATGGCTACAACACCCGTGTCTATCCTGGGATGTGTTGGAGCATTACCTGGACATCCACATCAACAACAGGCTGAACTGGAAACTCAACACAGATGCTGGATACAAAAAGCTCCATTCCATAAGGAAGCTGAGATCCTTCAATGTGTGGAGCAAACATGAGAGACACACACATGATCACCCTCACAATAACACAAGATGTCTGTCTGACAGAGAGCCATATAGCAGTTATGTTTTATTTGATCTTTTTATTAATTTATTTCATTTCATCATCATTTCAACGGCTGCACAAGAATTTCCCAAATTTGGAAAAGAAGTATTTATCACCTCTTAATCGTAACCCGTAATTTTCCTTAAGGTGCATTAAAAGTTTAAAGTTTCTTTTTGTAATTTTTTTTGGCAGAGATAAAACAGTAGATCCATTCTGCCCTTATCTGATAATTAAACCTGACATTATAAAACTCTGGACATAAATCTACTGCTTTACCAGCCTCTGGTTTCAGGCTCTCCACAAGAACCAGCATTCAGCCAAAAGCATTACAGTAATGAGGTTGGCTGCTAATTTCAGGTGGTTTGACTCGTATGCCAGTTCATTTATTCGAAAATGCTGAATGGAGATGAGGTCAGAAAGCCTGCAAAATCTTCTGATTTCCCAAACTTTAAAAGCACGGGCAGTAAGATGGACGAGTTTATAAACTAAAGCTTCAGAGATGCAAGTCAGACAGAAAATGTACTTTCTGTAAGGGTCTGATTGTTCCATAGCAAAAGAATTATACTGTCATGAAAACCAGGCTGAGAGGACTCAGGAGCAGGATTCTGGAAGGTCGAGCCAAGTGCATTTATTTACAGTGAACACCAGTGTAAAATATATATATCCAGTAGTGGCAGGAGAAAAATGGAGCTCCAGGGAGAAGAGGGTCCAAATATCCAAAAACACTCTGAACACTCCACACTCACTCAGCTCAGGCAGGCTCACCACACACTCAGGGACAAGCTGTACAAAGGAGAAACACAGTGAGACAGGCCGCAGGGAGAAGAAAGGGCTGTACTTTCCAATAGGGAGCCAGAGCTTTACTAACTGCATAGTTTAATGTTCCAGCGAGGAATGCCAGCCAGCCGCTACCCAAAGTAGCAACCTCAGATGAGATCATTGTAGGCAGGTGTGCAGCTTCAGAGGCGGAAACCCCGAATGGGTCCCGCCCATGGACATTAACAGCAAACAAACAAAAACAAACCCTGGTGGAGTCAGTCAGGGAGGACTGAGGGACCGTGACATATATGTTGAAACCAATAAAAGTTTATGTGACGTTCATGAATGTTTAAAGTTTCTTTACACATCTTTTACTTACAGGTCTGCCGATCAGGAATCATCGACCTATTTTAAGAGTGTTGGGACTAAAAACAATCAAATCAGATCGGGACAGACGTTATGAATGAAGACCAGAGTTTCCTGTAAGCTTTGGGGTTGGTGACCTGCAACTAACTCACTCATTGGATCATGCTCCTGAAGTTGTAACTGGCATGAGCGTATTTTGGCTGCTGTGCAAGCAGAGTGTAAGTCGCAGGGTGCAGTGGTTAGTGCTGTTGCCTCGCAGTGAGAAGGTCCTGGGTTTGAGTCCAGCCCCTGTGTGTGCACTCCCAACATCTGTGTGGGCACTCTGGCTGCCTCCCACCAAAAACAAGCCCCTGCCTCAATTCTGAACTGGATAAGTGGGAAAAGTTGAATTGATTGATAGATTTACTGTAAGTCTTCTAAGCAGTCAAAGAGGAAAAATCACATTGATTAATCTGTCATAAAACAAGGTGATGATTAAGTCATTCAGATTGAGGTGTTTCGGGATCTTTTAGGATACTTTAGACGACCACCAGTAAATCCAGTTAAAGTGAAATTCCAGCCTGTGGTGATCTCTTCAGGGCCCTAAAGTGAGAAACTACAGCTTCACCTGTGAAAGAAAAACATGAAATTATTTTAAATGAAACTAACATTAAAGCTATGAGAGTATAAACGTTTTATCCCAAAAGCAAGAAAGAAATCCAGCATTGTCTTCACGAGCAGCATGCAGTGGATGATTTTGATCACTTGGGGGAGGTAGTAACCAAGGGTACCGACTGCATTAATATCACAGCCACGTATGAACTTATCTTTTCCAAAATTGCACTTAGATTAGAGAATGATGAAAAGACGTCGGGAGCACTTTGTGTTCCTGTTCTCAACTCCAGCAACATAAATCTAATAGTTTTAGAAGTGAGATGAAGGCAGATTGTCCTAACATTCAAAATTTGACGCCTCCAGGTTAAACAGAAAAAATGATTCAAGGGAAAAATTAAAGGAAATCCTTTTCAGCTCCTTCACTTCGATCAGATGAGGGATAAACAACTTAAAAATGAAACCACAAAAAAGTATTTCCCCACAAGTATGTAATTATTATAAGACCTCACGTCTATCACCCAAAAGGATGACATGATGTTTTCTTAAAATTTTCTTAAAACCCCAGATTGCATTATTAAAACTTCTATAAATACGAATTTATCTCCCTTTGTTTTTTGTTGTGTGTAGATTAATGACATTAATGAACATTTCTCCATTCTGCGTAATTACGCACGGTCATCCATGGGCACGGTGTGTCCAGTTCCAGCAGAACGAACACCAAAAAGCACAGTGCGTGTTATTTGTGTGCATGTGTAAATATAAAGTGACCGGCAGCCTATAGGCTATCCAACTTGGGTTTTGACGTCACGCGTCAACTTTTGTGATATTTACGCGGAGGGCAGCGTTTAAGTTTTGTCTTATGTGCAGCCCGTCAGGCCGAGGACAAAAAGGAAATAAAATCCCGTTTTGTAGGTCAGGTATTTTGGGAATATGCCCGCTGCGCGCCACGTGCGTAATGACGAGTGCGCCTGTAAATAGATGAAATAAGGCGTCGATACTTTGGAATGAAAGAGAGCACACCAGCGTAGTGTCTCCTGACGGGGGTTAGGGAAAGGAATTAATCATTTCACCGGCAACACCGGCACTTCAGTGCGCGTTTGTGCCACCTCCAGACGGCTCTCCAAGTCCATGGATAAAAAGGAACACGAGGCGGCAGAATGGTTGTTGCAGGAGCGAGTAACGGGACTTTCGGCAGTGGCAACATGAGGTCGTCGTTCATGATAGAGGACAGAGTCGGTGGCGGAGATCCCGGGGGCTCCACTAACATGATGATCTCGGAGGCTCTTGCGCTTCGGCTACTAAAGGCTGCGCAAGGCGCCGCAGATGCAGCGGCAGCAGCGGCAGCAGCCACTTCTCCGTCCACCTCCAGTCAGCCGCAGGTCATGGAGACGAACGGGACCCGCTGCGGGGAGCAGATCCTGAGCTACGGCCGGGTGGAGAAAGTTCTGATCGGCGCGGTGCTCACCATGCTCACGCTGTCCACGATCTGCGGGAACTTGCTCGTGGTCATCTCCGTCTGTTTTGTCAAGAAGCTGCGCCAGCCGTCCAACTATCTCATCGTTTCTCTGGCAGTGGCCGACCTGTCTGTGGCTCTGGCCGTGATGCCGTTTGTCAGTATCACGGACCTTATCGGCGGTCAGTGGATATTCGGTCAGTTCTTCTGTAACGTTTTTATCGCCATGGATGTGATGTGCTGCACCGCGTCCATCATGACTCTGTGCGTAATCAGCATCGACAGGTGAGATAAACTTTTTCAGCTTTAAAACTGTGTCAGATTCTTTTTTTTTTATGAAGCTAAGATAAAAATCTTATAAAAACATTGCCGTCATTTTTTTTTTTATCCCGTTTTAATTAAACGTCTCCTGTCTTTAGTATTTGGAACCCAAGTCTCCAAAAATAAATTTAAACAGAAGCGACGTATTGTGCACGTTCTTATTTCATAGACGTAGAAAAATTGCCTTCTGTACTCTAACTCCAGCTTTTGTCGCTCAGTGCTCTGCGACACTGGATCGCTGGGTTTCTGTGAGGCTTCTTGCGCCTCGGGGTCTTGTTCTGGGGCGCTTACTTAAAATGAAAAGCTGCAGGACAGAGTGTGACCTCTCTGCTCACGGTATTCCCGTTCTGACCGCTGAATCAATTTACAGATTCAGAGACTCTGAAAAGACCCCGAGTTTAAAATTCAACCCCTGCTGTTGTTTTTCCATTTCCTTAAAACGTTTTCACCACTTTAATCAAACGATAAATGTTTTTTTGCTTATTTGTTTTTGAAAGCCACACATGCCTGCCAATGCGCTGTGTGTTGGAAATTCTGTAGCCTGTATGCTGTAGGTGGTCATTTTACTGCTCTGCTCGGTGGTCACACTGACTTTATTAAAAATATGAGGTTTGCTGAACATTTATGGTCTTTCCCAGCATCCCTGAGCTTCTCTTTCATAATATAACCCAGTTCTCGTTTGGGAGCTGAGTGTGGCAACCAGAGATCTTAGTTTTGCTCAAGGGCACCTTGTCCAGGGTGGGGAGAGTGCCACTAACTTAGGGTAATGTAAGCAATAAAAATAGTGTTACACTAGACATATTTTAGGGTTGTATTCATTTGGCTGTGTTTTTCTCTGTGTAGGTATTTGGGTATCACTAAGCCTCTGACTTATCCTGTCCGGCAAAACGGCTGCTGCATGGCCAAGATGATCCTGTCGGTGTGGCTCCTCTCTGCCTCCATCACCCTCCCCCCTCTGTTCGGCTGGGCACAGAACGTCAACGACGGCAGGGTCTGTCTCATCAGCCAGGACTTCGGATACACTGTCTACTCTACAGCCGTGGCCTTCTACATCCCCATGTCGGTGATGCTGATCATGTACTACAGGATCTACCGAGCGGCCAAGCTCAGTGCAGCCAAGCACACCATCACTGGCTTCCCCAGGGAAGGGGAACACCGAGCCGTGGTGACTCTTCGCGGGGGGAGAGGAGGGCATCAGCCAGCAGAGTCGGGAGAGACGGGAAGTGTCGAGGGGACGGAGGTCGAACAGGTGGAGGAAGCCGAGGAAGAGGAGAGCTTGGACTGCGTGGCAGCGGCACTGAAGCTCCAGCGTGAGGTGGAGGAGGAGTGCAGCACACGCGTCTCCCGCCTTCTCAAAACCGGCGAGCACCACCAACGGCGGAAGAGGAAAAACCAGTCCATCTTCAAACGGGAGCAGAAGGCTGCAGCCACTCTGGGCATCGTAGTTGGCGCCTTCACCTTCTGCTGGCTGCCGTTCTTCCTGGTGTCCACTGCCAGGCCCTTCGTCTGTGGCGTGCAGTGCAGCTGTGTGCCCCTCTGGCTGGAAAGAACTCTGTTGTGGCTTGGCTACGCCAACTCCCTCATTAATCCCTTCATTTATGCATTCTTCAACCGTGATCTGAGGACCACCTACAGCAACCTCCTGCGCTGCCGCTACAGGAACATCAATCGGAAGTTGTCGGCGGCTGGCATGCACGAGGCTCTGAAACTGGTGGAGAAACCAGACGCTGATGCGTAAAGCTGTAGGTCTGCCAATCAGCAAGGCTGCAGAGACCAGTATGGAAAAAAATCCACTGGGGCTCAGACTGTGGCACAAGGCCATTGTGCTGACAGACCTTTTTACCCTCCAGATTTCATGAGGATTGCCAAGGCGAGAGGAGGCAAGATGCTGCGATTAAGTGGATGTAGAGGAAGCCTAAGTGTTTCACTCTGGAGAAAACTGGGAGAAAACAGAGCTCAGTGGTGATGAATTCATACTGTTTAATTAGTGGCAGCTGTTGCAGGGATTCTGAAGCCCACGAGGAAGGGCTACCTTGGTGGATTTGAAACTGGCTGCAATGTTGCTGAAGAGCCTTTTGCACATGACATTGATGCAAAAGCAGGAGGAGCTACACACCCAGACTTTGATCTCAGCTCCTGTCATGGATGGAAATGATCTTACTCAGTAGCCAGTGACTTACAGCCACTTACAGCCACTAACAACGAGAAAATAAAGAACGTCTCGGAGCTCAACCGCTACCAAATGTGTTTACTTTGCGTCGTAGTTATCACTTTTTTTAAATGTAGAGTGTTTCATCAGTGAACAGCCGTAACAAGTGGACACGGTAATGATTAAAAAGTATATTATGTAAAAATTTATGTACACAAGTCAATAGCCACGCTGTTTTTGTAACAAATGGTTCTGATCTGTTGTAACCTAATGAGTTGATATCATTTGAAGATGAGCCAAAATGTGCTCCCTTTCCTTCTACTCGTGTCATGACCACCTCTTTATTGAAAACTATTTACTGATCATTTATTTCTGTGATATGGCAGCTAATTAATGAGCAAGCAAGGACTCTTAGGGATGAGAAAATGACGTGAAATGCAGAACACGATGATGTCGAAGCGGAGCTGAAGGTGGAGTAGAGGGAAACAACATCATTGAGGACGCTTTCTGAATGTGCCTGTGCCTTTTTCTGCTTTGTCGGTTAAGGTTTGGTTGCAGCACACAAGAGTCTTACACTGTGTTAGAAAGTTGAGACAACGTGCGACTTTAGCCTTGTTGTGCATTACATAACAAAAGAAACGGCCAATAAAATGGGCAGTATCCTCTCAAACAGAGATGAATGATGGACAGACTCTAAGTTTTTAGGAGCTAATCTTTTGACATGACACGCACCAAAAATTATTTTCACAGTTAATTTAGCAGTTGACTAGTTTTGGGGCTACAGTTCTGTCTCAAGTGGGTCCAAAAACAGTAAAATCACAGTTTCTTATTCCACAAAGTGATGCCTGGAGGTGTTTTTTCCTGCATGATGAGCTGACCAATCTACAGTCATCAAAAAAATACCCCATGTACCAGTTTCATTTTGATAAATTATGTTTCCATTCTTTATAATATATAAAAATCTTAACATTAATATATTATATGGACATTTTTTAAGACAAATCCAGGATCAGGATTTGTCCTGCTGCTGGTAAACACCCCTGACCCATAACTGGCGTCTCCTTTGAAGTCAAATATTGCTTAACTCCAGTTGCTGCTCAAAACCCTGTCATATTTTTCCAACTGGGCCCAGCTAGAAATTAGGAGATCAGGCGTCACAGAAATGTGTTGTAATTCATCCAGCTGAACAGCAGGGGGCCCCGGTGAGACAATCCTCAATGAGCATGAGTGAACGGAGCTAAACAATTAAAATCAAGATTTATGTGTCATTCTAGGGAATAAAATACATAAACTGATGATGTTTCCTGTTTGAAGTAAAACGACAGTTCTGCTGATTTTTTTTTCTTACATAGAGGTCAAGTTAGCTTATAAATGCTAGCATCCCGCTAATCAGCGCTATTAGTCAATTAAGAATTTTACCATGGGACCAACACCCTTATTGGCACCTTTGTCCAAATGATAACTACACATAAGACGTTAAACCACGACAGCAGTTTCAGTGTGTGTGTGTGGGGGAAGCAGCTGGTTGTGGTGGGTGAAGGCGATGCTAGCATCGGGATGCCGTGAAATGCCTCAGACACACAAAATGATTTTATGACGATGAAAATTTATGGTCTAAACCCTTTCTATATAACGATGATGGAATTTCCTCGTAGCCCTGTTCATTCTGGATTCGATTATTTCATTCAAATTCTCTAACTGGTGATAAAAGCATGGAGGAAGCGTAAATACGGCTTTTTTTCTAAAGATTAGTTAGATGTGATCATTTATTAGGCTCTGTACCACCAGTGTTAATTAAATGACCTCCAATATGTTGGGCTGTCATGCTGTTAATCTTCTCACCTCCTGTTATTATGGAGTTTTATGTGATCACACACACTAATTACGCAGCCGTCATTCCCGTGTAGCTCTGTCTCAGCCTACAGGGCGACGCCCCGGGAGGAAATCTGATGTGGATGTTAAAGGAGAGAGAGCAGATCACAGCCGCTGTTTCGTGGTGTGTTTAATCTCCCCCAGAGATCGAGAGCCTCTCTGCTTGGAGTTTAATTTAAAGTTAAAAGTACAAGTTTAGCTCAGGGGGAGTGACAAAGTGCACAGAGCTTTTGTATGTGCACAAGTTTTAGTGCAACATCCTGCATGCACCAAGCAGCTGCAACATCATGCTGACAGTAGGAACTCTGGAACTGCTTGCTTGGTTTCTTTCTGGCAACATTATTTTTTAATGTGTTCTTCGTAATATGCACTGACACGAGTAGGAGAAAAGCGTTAACTCTTATTCCTCAAGGACTGCAGTAATGTTTTTTAATCCTTTGAGGAGACTTTGTGTTTTATGAGTATTGGTACACTCTGTGCTGCTGACAATTTGTCCTTGTTAACTTGAAATTGTACAACAGCTAACTTAGAAGGAGCAACAGAGAGCACTCAGTCAGTTTTACCAAAATCTCTTTTTACTGAAGAAGTGTGAACACTGCAATTACTGCCTTTATTCTCTTTTGAAATGTTAACTAAAGCTGCTCTCCGCAAGATTATTTTTAAATAAAAAAAATGCGCTAAGCTACTGAGCCTTAATTACCGAGTTAGCATGGCAGCAGAGATGATACAGAGAAGCCAGCAGGACGTCTGGTTCATGTGACAAACTGCTGTCTGCCCTACAACAGAAAGTTCACTCAGAGTAAAACGGGACTCGAACGCTTCTCTAGATTCTAGATTTTAGATTTTTTTCAGGTATCAAGTGTGATTAAACATCATAATGAAACACAGGAGTGGGCCATATATATTTTCCCAAGGGTCACAATGGAAACCAGAACCAGTGAGCTTATAAAGAGATAAAATGAATATTGAGCAGAACTGACTTCACTTTTTTCTGCAGCCCTCCACAACAGTCTAAGTTGGAAAAATGAATTGCCTGCCCCTGATATAGGGCATCAGCTATAATAGGTAAATCCATCTTTTTCAGTCACACTTCAGGGTTCTGCCCAGTCACGCCTTTGCCATGTGACTAAGGGAATTAGTTATTTTGGGGGAGGTGAGCTGAAAAGGTTGAGAACCACTGAACTGTACTCTTCTGGGCTCAGTGCCGCCGTGGCATGGCTCCATTTCCCGTCATAGAATAAACGGAGAATGGTTGCCAGGAGCACATTTTTCCTGAAGAGCATCCAAAAACTCTGAAGAGCAGAATGTTATCATTCACATGCAAAACTCAAACTATCTGGGAAGCGAAGCTGTTGTTATCTTGACAACATCTCGTGAAAATATTCTCAGTGGCGTGTCAACACATTGGTGTGGGATAGGAAGGGAACGACTGCACAGCTACAGGCTGAAAAAAAGAATATAACCCGTTTGTATGACATCCAGAGGAGAGAGGAGACATGCTAAAAGGTAAATGGAAAGTAGAGGTGCACCCTGGCACTCAGTGGCTGTCACCTGCATCTCAGTATGTGACTGAATGCTCGCCTCTTTCATCAAACTAGTCATCTTCACGCATGAGAGCGCTGCAATGAACCGGAGCTAATTTTAAAGAAATTGAGAGCCTGCGTCACAAAAAGTAGATTTATGGATTTTTTTCAGCGAGGGAACGGGAACCCTCAGACTAAGCGTGCACCAGCAGTTCCCACAATGATCAAAAAATGACTCTTGGGTCGGCGCGGTCACATGGTTTCTAAAGAATCTATGAAAAGACGGGGAATGTGGAGATATCAGCTTCTGCTAAATTTACACATCAACCAAAGATGTGATTGTTTAAAGGCAGATGTTTTATTCCTTAGTACTCCTCATTTGAGTCAAAGTACACTGAAAACACTCTGAGAAAATGACTGTTAACTCTAAACACAGAGAAACTGTGACACTTCAGGAAGGATAATAAATAGACAGATCGACATTTAAGGCATCTGGCTGGAGGGGACTTAAATTACCTGCTGTCTCTTGCTAATAGCTGCTTTAGAAGTCAGATGTTTGGAAATGTTCAGCCAACAGTTGCTTATCCTTTTGAGAACGTCCTCATCACAAGCTGTTTTTGAACAGGGAGGCTCAGCTCCATATTAGATATAACCTGTGCTCGTTCATAGCATCCAGTCTTTAGTCTGCACCACTTTCCATTTGCGTGAATGGATGTGTGTTGGTTTGTCCTGTTTTGAGAGTCAAACATCTTTATTTGTTTGCCTCTCGTGGATGCTGAAAGCCAGCGCTGCCCATTTCAAATGTCTGCCACTGCACAGTGACAACACTCTACTGAGACGACTCCATTAATCTGTCACTGATTGGCTGTGTGTTAATCCTCCCATGGCACTCATTGGACCAATTGTTTTTTAATCGTCAACCTGCTGTTTCATGTCAAAATACTAGAAGAATGAGGCAGCTCTGTGAACTGGAGACACTCAAAGCTCTGGGCTCATTCTAGCCTACCGTTACTGGACGAATGCACAAATAAGGATTTGTGTGGGAAAGGCTATTTCAGATGATCTTTGGCGGTCACCAGTGGGCAAATAGCACAGGACTCAGTCAGAAAAATAAAAAATATGTGATGGCAAACGGTAAAATATCCCATCCAGTTGTGTTGTTTCTGGCACAACAGAGGGAGATCATTCCAAACCATCCATCTTGGTTAATGAGAAGCCTCAGCGGCGCTGCTTTGAGTTATCGTCATCAAAACTGCTCCACATCAGATAAAAGGTAGAGCTAGTGGACTGACATGGTCAGAATAGCAAGTGGGCCAAACGCATCCTTTCGGGACAAATAAAACCCGAGCTCTCAGATTGGTATGGTTCCTGGGCCCCATTCAAACACTTTTTTAAATTAGGTTTTCATACTAAGGGCAATGTTGTTCACTGGGACTTTATGGGACCTTGTTCTGTCAGCATTATCAAAGTACAAAAAACAGCTGTCATGGGATAGTATTGCTTTTTTATGCTGTTTGCCACTGTGTGAAACTCCTGTATATATATTAAGACTAAAAAGAGAAAAAAGGAAAGCGCGATGGCTCCATTGGCCCCTGGTGACCATAACAGCTGGGCTTAGCGACCCATGAAGCACAGCAGGAGAGTCTCTATGGCACTTCTCGGCACAGATGCGGCGTGTATTTGACCAATCAAATTGCTGAAATTCCTTGTATATGAGTCCAAAACCATTCACGTGGAAAAGACTGTAAAATATGTTGTTATTGTCAGAGTGAAACCTTGTTGGTTCCAGTTAATCAGCCTTGTTTTTGACCCGATCTGTAAGATTATTTTCAATCATGACTCTTCATACTGAAACGACATCAGCAGCAGTGTTGTAGGATTTGATAAGAAGCAGCCATGATGGAGATGTCTTCCTGTCCAGTTAAAACTCTTTAGACTTGTTTTAGATGTAATCTATATTTTACAGTCTGTACAGTTTTGTCACGGTGCTGAGTGATGGCTAAATTTGTGAAGTGACCTTTCTTGCCCAAATGAATCATTAAATACTTAAAAAAATAAAACAGGATTGATCTTCGTCTCTGTTTCTGCTTTACTGTTCTGATCAGCACCTAAAGACAGCAAACACACATGGAAATGATGGCTACTGCAGGCTTACGCTTATGTTACTTCACAAGTAAAGCACTAGCTTTGTTCTTATTGTCTGGCTAAGCCGCAAAACCGTTTGGTATTGAAATAATCTATGCATAAAGCAAGTTCTTAGATGTGAAACGCACACCTTAAAAAGAGAAAACACAACCTTCACCTTTGGCGACTCGAGCCTTGTGGCTTTGCCCACAATTAAAATGCAGGTTGGTCCAAAAATAACTCTTGAAAAAAGCTTTTTTTCTATTTAACTGTACTGAGTTTGAAGGAAAAAGCAAAGAAAAAAAAAAACACATTTCAAGGTTGTTTTCAGCCATTCTAAAAATATAAACCTCGTATCTCCAGTGTACTGGAACATTTGCCACACTTTAAAGGTGGGGATGCTATTGATTTCCTGTCAGGACGGTCAGGATGATGCAGACACTGTTCCACAGACAGTTCATTTGACATTATGCAAGATGCTGTCACTGTAACTGATGAGTGTCAAGTGGACAATTATCAGCTCTGACTGAAACGATGAGTGGTAGACTCGGTGCGTTTAAACATTAAAAATGCATTCAAACGTCAGTCACATTAGTCAGCAATAAAAATCAGAGGCAACGTGGAGAATACATGATGGAGCTGTGTCTTTGTTTATGACAAAAAGACAGAATCAGAATCAGAAGACTTTATTTATCCCCATTAACAAACAACCAAGCAGCATATGTTGAAGATAAGGACAATAAGAACAGAAAGGTTATGTGGAGAGTGGAATTTTTGCTAGACAACTATTTGCAAACAGAGCAGGAGTAAGTAAAAGAAGCTAAACTCAATAAGCCTCCGCATCTTTTTAAATAGTCCCCTCTTTACAGTGTTTAAACTGAGACTCTGTCCTAGTTATATGTGATATTTTTAATAAATGGTAGACTGTTGTTCTGTTAGTATTCTAACTAGCTTGTTAAAAACTATTTACTTGTAGCTCTAAACAGTGCGACCCAGTGTTTTTGAGTCTGTACTATTACTGATCTGTGATTTCATCATGACTGTTAGTGTTTGGGTTCCTGTGCCCCTCGTGTTTAGTGCAGGCTTCGTTCTGTTGTGTTTATTTTCTTGCTTCGCAGTCGGTCGTGTCTCATGTTGCAGTTTGTTACTCCTGTCTCTGTTCCCAGGTCTGTCATGTTTCCACGTCTTAGTGTCTAGTCTGCATCTTTGTGAACTGTTTCCTGTTTTACTTTGGTCGTCCTTGTCCTGTGTTAATGTTTTCAGTTTTGCTTCCCCTCAGTCTCGTCATGCTTGATTGCTCCCAGCTGTGCTCTCCTCCTGTGTCTCATTCCCTCGTTATCCCTCTGGATATTTAAGCCCTGCATTTTCCTTGCTCTGTGCTGCGTCGTGCCCTCATTCCCTGCTGTGTGTGTGCGCGCGCTGCCTGCCTGTTTAGTTACATGTATCTTCCAGGTTTAGTTAGTGTTGTAGTTTCTGATGTTTAGCAATAAAGCTGCCTTTTGAGTTTACTTTTTGTGTTTGAGTCTGGGCTCGGGTCCTCTCCTGCCTGCTCCACACGGCCAGCACATGATAATAAGACCTACCTATCTAGCATTAAAATGTAATGATGCAGTTTAATCCCTGCTGGAATACAGAGCAAGTCCCACAAAAGCTGGGATGCTGGGTCAAAGGTCAATAAAAACAGAATACAATGAAAATCTCAAAGTTTTTTTACTGGCACAGAAACAAATCACAGAGGAAAGAAATTTAATCCAATGTTTAAAGTGAAACGATGTGCCATCCCACCCTGGAGCCTTTCTAAGCTGTCAGAGGTCCAGAGCCAACATAATCTGTTGCAGGGCTGACACACTGAGCCAGACAACCATTCACACCTGCAGCCAGTTTAGCATTACCAGTTAACCTAACCCCATGCATGCTTCTGGACTGTGGCAGGAAGCCAGAGTACCTGACCAAATGTGTCATTTTAAGAACAATATGTGCTCATTTGGAGTTTGATGACAGCAACGCGTCTCTACAAAGCTGGGCCAAGTTTCCTCTTTTCTTTTCACAACAGTCCGTAAACGTCGGTGAGCCGAGGACAGCAGCTGCAGGACTTTTGGGAGAGGAATGTCGTCCCATTCCTGTCTGCTCAGCAGTCCTGGCTGTCGTGTCATAGATGGTTTTTTTTATATTCAAGGCCTTGCCTGAAAACAAAACTTTGTTTGGATGGGGTATATTTTCTCAGACCTGTACATAGCTGAGCGCTGATAACAAGCCGAATAGACTCACTCCTTGTTAGTCTGGAGGACGTGGCGCCCACGTTTCCCAAAAAGAATTTCAAATTTAGATTCATGTGACCGCAGAACAGCTCTGCATGTCGCCTCTGTCCATTTTAAACAAGCTTTGGTCCAGAGAGGACTGCAGCATTTCTGGATCATTTTCATATTCACTATGCCTTCTTCTCTGCACAATAGAGCTTTAAACTTTACATGTGTGGATGGCATGGTGAGCTGTGTTCACAGACCGTGATTTCTGGAAGTGTTCCTGAGCAAATGCACTGATTTCCATGAGAGAATGCTGAGGACCTGACGGTCACGGGCGTCCGCCACTGATTTTAACCTTGAATCTTTTGATGGTAATATATTCTGCAGAGGTCGAGATGTTTACTGTCCTCACATCTTTACAAAGGTGGCATCATTCTGACATTCTTCCACAGTTTGCAGATGTGTGAACCTCTTCCCAGCTGTACTTCTGCTCCATTCGATGCTCGTCTTATATCCAGTCTGTGGCCATTTGCAGAAAGAATAGGAAGAGAAACTTCGAGCCAACATAAATGCTGATGTGCATTATTTTATAGTCATGTGCAATCAGCATTTACTTTGAGTTACAGGAAAAAACTTCTTGCAGGTTGAAGTCTGCCTTGACACCAACTTCCACTCTAAAAAATGAATAGTTCTTCCCGCTGCAGTTAGAGATTATTTCCACACTCACTGTTGTCTTATCTGAAACTCGTATCTCACTGAGGTGTGTTTGCACTGAGTAATGCTCTGCCATCTTATTAGTTTCTGTAAATTTAGGAATGTAGAACAGCAGGTTGTTGATTTACAGCAAATATTTGTGAGGAAGCTCAATAATGAAAGAACAGGGATGCACTGATATTCTGTTACCTCAGTCTGCGCTACACCGACACGCCTCTGAAATTACATCAGCCTGTTTCTGTCAGTATGTGCTTGCCAGTAGTGACAGAACAATCATCTATTCATCAGTCAACAAAACTCCATATTTAATTACTTTTAACAAATAGAAAAGTTGAAGATGAAGTAGAGATTAATTAATATGCAAAGAAAAGTTTTCTTTTTGCTATATTATTGTTTTTGTTTGTAGATGATCCAAATAAAACATAAAAAACCTGAAAATAAAATGATTTTTGTGTCTTTCTGTATGAGCAGATATTAAGACCCGAGTGGGTCTGTGTTTCAGTTTATTTGTGTTGTTGTGCTGATTTAAAAAAAACAACTTTTTTTTTCACAGCCTGTGGGGAAAAAAAAGTGTCTTTGTGGTTTTGTTGATAAAATAAAATTGTGGAATAAGAAAAAAACCAAAGTAGTTATTCTGTTTCTTACAAATTAAATAAAATTGTCGTCAGTTTTCATCAGGCTTAACGAGCGATCATTGTGACTCAGTTATAGACAAACTGTATTGTTTAAGACTCTGACAGCAGAGATATAATAAAACTGAATCCCATCCAGAATCACATTCAGACATCTCTGAAAGAACTAATGAGTCACCTCTTGGGAGTAGAAATGCACAAAAACTAATTACATTTGCGTAATAATTAAATGAGATTAGTTTAAAAATGTGTATTTTTGGAGGAGCACCAAAACGATTCACGAAGAGACCAAGAGAGAAACCGAGGAGCGCGAGGAAGTGACAGACAGGAAGGCAGAAAGCTGATTCACTGCTGTGTTCAGCTCATTATATTTAACATTTTTAATAATTAACTGAGACATGAGATCATGTCCATAATCTAGTACATCATTTTTCACCCAAACTTTTAAATGAAGTGATGCATTTTATCCCAGTATGGGCCCAGTCCAGCCATCACATTAAACTGGTGTTCTTACCCTCTACAGTGCAAGACTCCGAGTCCAATAAAGGGTCTTCTTCACAAAGCCTCCCATCCTATAAACACTCAGCTTCTTACCTGAAACTTGAAATGAATGAAAACACTACAGTTCCCTTCTAAACGTAATCGAGCTGTTAAAATACCCCTAATGCTAAAAGCATCATTAAACATAATAGTTTCTGACGAACACACAGTGCAGGACACGTCTTCAAAGAATGATTATCTCCAAACAAGCTCATGTCATTTCATTACATTTGTCGTGATCTTCAGAATCATTCATTTCACTGATTACTTCATTAATCTTACATCTGTTTACCTTTATCAGCGTTTTTCCACCTCTCGTATATCTCGTACGTCTGCGAGTCCTATCATTTGTGAAAGAGACGCATTATTGATTATCTCCTGCTCCTCTGAGCCTTCTGATCCAGCGCTGAACAGGTTATGGTGCCGGTTTGACCGCAGCTTTATCAAACAGACCTGCAGCAGCAGCTAAATTACTTTTGCTTCTTTGTGGTAACTTTTGTGAGTTTTTATCTAGCTGACTGCTTACAACATATAATGTTTCAGTGCTCAGTTTTTTCATTTTGACCATTAGATCGTTTTAAATCTTGCAGGGCAAGAACCCAAAAGTCACAGTCAGCTAGCATCAATGATCAGTCTATTCCTGTTCCAGCACGACAGCACTCAGTTTGTTGCACTGAGCTGCACAGAGCTGTGACCTCAGCCCCGTCAGAAACTTTGGAGCGATGTGCAGTGCCAGCTCTGAGCCAGATGCTGTCACCAAAAATCACTGCTGGAGCTCATGATGCTCTTAAGGCTGTGTGGGAGTGGATTCAGACAACCAGGTTCCAACATCTGGCTGGTGAGCCTGAATCCACAGGTGGTATAAAAGATGACCATATCCACCATAACATCACTCACTGTTTATCAGAGTCCTTTAATGATGCCTCAAACTAAGCATTTCTGCCATTGCCATTTTCCTTTAAAACCAGATGTGACGAGTGAATCGTAGATCTGACAGTGAAACTGCACACTCGCTGGGTAACAACTCCACAGTCACAAGTTCCTGGTCAGTGAGGATATCCTGGATAATCATCATTTGTAAGCCTTTGAATGAAACATAAACGGTTAGTGTTTTATTTAATGTGACCTAAAATCACCAACCAACTCATAAACCATCAGGACGGCCCACAGTCTGTGCGCGTGCAGACTCTGGGCGTCCATCTCGTATCTCTTTAGAGCTAAACTGAAGTCATTGTGAGCGCTAACTCAGCCAAATACAACTTTTGCACTTCTGTGACTGTGGCTACATATCGTTTGACGGTTACCTGTTTGTGATGTTGTTTAAAGAAGATTAGATTTTGATGAGTACTCTGGACTCTTGTTGAAAATATAATTAATTTATATTTAAATCAAGTCTCGAAATTATGATTAAATCTCTAAATACTTTGTAAGGTTTCAGTGGAAATGCATTACTGTGATCTCTAACGTTTTTGTAGACACACACACACACACACACACACACACACACACACACACACACACACACACACACACACACACACACACACACACACACACACACACACACACACACACACACACACACACACACACACACACACACACACACACACACACAGAACTGCAGGATCCCAACATCAAAGACAAAGAAAAAGGTACTTTTGGACTGATGCACTGGAGTGGAGCTGCAGGGTGAAGAATATTTTCCCACCTTCAGACACCAGCAACCCTCTGCACACTGTAGCTCCCAGCTGCAGCTTCTCTGTGACATGTAGATGGCCTCTCCCAGCAGAGTGAAGGATAATAACACAGTTTTATATCCACCAAACGTTGCAGACTTTTGGTGTGTTGTTGTGTCGAAAGTTCCATAGATTTTGTGGGGTTTTTTTTAGTCGATCACTTGGATTGATGCGCACTATGACGCAGTTTTCTGTTTGACTCATTTATTTAGCCGCCAAAGGCAGCGTTTACATGAGTGGCTGCTATTGATTCAGCCTTCCCACATTCACGCTCAGAAATATCATAAAGAGTGATTTCTACTTTCTTCAAAACAGAGTGGACAGCAGGGAGCAGCTCAAACTGAAGGACAACTTCACACCTACTGTACTTTTACACAAAAGAAGAAGGAGATGGGGGATTCTGTTAGTGTTTTTTTATTTTTACACTTTTCTCGGTACAGTTTTCTGCTGAGGTTTGGCTTTGTGAGCTACTAAGTGAGAAGTTTGCAATCCCCGTGTCAGCCAGTGTTTGCTGGTTGAGATGGGAGACGAGGAGGAGTGAGAAAGAGCGAAGGAGGGCTGGACGGAGAGGAAGAAACTGAGATGTGAAGAGAAAGTGAGGAAGAAGTGAAAAAGAGAGTGGGAGGGAGGAAGAGGAGGAGAGGTGCTTTCAGAAGGTGGTTAAAGAGGAGAGAAAGGGACACTAACTGGTGATGGGGAGGGGGGGTGCAAATGAATGAAGGATAAAAAGATGAAGAGGAAAACGCTGCACTTGGACGACGGGCTGTCGAAGTCATTTAACACTGAATCATCAGCTTTTAGTGTTATTATTGTGACGTAAGCTAACTAGCCATGTTAATATGGTGAGTCAAAGACATGCTGATTACAATGAGTCAGTGTGAGGAGGCGGAAGAAAAATAGCGGTGACTTCATCTGGACACCGATTTTGTCCTTAAGCCTGTGGAAGAGAGACGGAGGGCTCTTTAATCTTTTGTCCTTGTTGGTGCAAAGACTCACCCCGTCTGTTCTCTGTCAGCTGTGCCTTTATGATGTTAGCTAACAGGCTGCAGGTGAGCCCCGTTTTCTGTCCTTGCCACGGTCTCATTAAGGCTGAGTTAAGTTTGAGCCTCTAAATCTAACCTGCATATGCTCAGGAACAATGTCAATAATGACTTTTGAACTGTACTGTAAGCTATGCACCAAGACATCCGCCCTGAGCTGCTCTCTTTTTTAACTTTTGCTATGCTACAGCAACATCCTCCCAAATTCGCTTTGAGAAACAACAGCATGCATGTGTGCACACAGGAGGATGCTTAATGCTTGAAGTGCTGATGCTCTCACTGTTACTGAAAATGGGAATCTGACAAAAGTTGTTTTTCTCTCATTTTGAGTTAAATCTAGCTGGAAACCTGTTTTCTCGCATCAAAACTGAGCTCATTCTACACCCATAAATATGATAATCTCACACATCTCTGATTGCTGTCATGGTTTGACTCCAAGTGGACTCGAGGAGCAGATTCAGCTGCAGTTTTAAAAGGTTTATTGAAAGGCTGGCGAATTTTTGAAAACGAGGACTTTGGGTATTTCATGCGACAGCAACCAGGAACGCTGCTACAGAGGATGTTAACAACTGCTCAGGTTAGTTGAACAAAATATTGCCGAGGATGAATAAAATGTACTTCCACTGGTGTACTTGTTTGTTTCCTGAGCAGGGAGCCTGGCAGGTGGGTATCTGTGACCAGTGAGTGGGTGCAGGTGTAGCAAAGGTAAGACCTTCCTTGGCTGGGAGCTGGAGAAACAGACTGGACTGGTTGGATGTGGCTGAAGGTTCTGACAAGTCTCCTTTGGAAAATGAAGCTTTGGAAAGGGCGACTAAGCAAACAGGAGTCAATCATGGATGAACCAGTAAGGCAGAGCCAGCCGGACAGCTCCACCTGAGACGAGATAGACGGGGTTGGAGGAGGGGGAGGGAGAAGAAACCCAAACCTAAGTCTTTTTTAGACCATCATCTTCAATCTCAAACTCGGAGAGCCAAAAAAATCCACATCTGTGTCAAACTACCCCAATGTTTACTGACACCAAACAACAAATTTTTAAGACATTTATGGAGTTCTGAACCACGACATCGTCCCCCCAGGTGACACTATCAGTGCTGGGTTCTATAATGTCCTGAGGCATCTGGGGGAGAAAGTACAGGAGAAATAACATAAAATGTATAATGTTGATGTGGACAGTTTTTTTTTTTTTTTTTTAAAGATCTTAATCATTTGGCCTGAGAGCATGTTCTCTTTAAAGTGAAATTCAGCTTGAAGAGCTGCCCTTTTGAAACAATCGAGTATATCCAGCGCACATCACAGACACGAGCCAAAGAGCAGGTCTTCAGTACTGGAAGCAGAGCAGCGCCGCACAAAGGGACGATCAATAGTTCAGCTGCGAGAACTTTAAAAGCTGGAACTCAGTGCAAACAAAACAAACACACATTTCTTTTTACTTTTTGCAGGTTTGGCTGATATCACACCAACTTGTGTAAAATTGTTTCTTATAATAAATGGCATAAAAACTATATAAATTGATAATATATCCCAATGTTTGACAGACTCTCTAAAAAACAGGTTCATGCATTTTAATGGGCGCCCATTTGGAGCCCAATTAAAGATGCAATGAACACATTTGAGGCCACTTTAATATATTTAAAAACCTCTCTATATCCTCGACTCTAGTTTACGCACACGCGTTACATAAGGCCCTCCACTTTATATCTCAAGAGCCATTTACTCCATCATTACATTTTCTCTCTCACTCCCTCCCTGACACACACACACACACACACACACACACACACACACACACACACACACACACACACACACACACACACACACACACACACACACACACACACACACACACACACACACACACACACACACACACACACACAGTAAGTACGTAAAGTATGGAAATGTGTGTTAATAATGAAAGATTATGAATTTTCATCCACTTTACATACCTGATAGACTGTATGTAAGGTGCAGGGCCACAATGCATGAATGTAATTTGAAGCATGAAAAGGTCATTTTAAAATTGCCGTCTGGGTTTTTTAAGTGGTGAAAAGTTGCAGTCAGAGTCTGTGTTTGCTTTCTAGGATCAACCAGCCGGCCTCAAGTACATGACGTATACTTTTACACATGCTCGCTATTACCGTCACTTTTTCTTACCAGGAAAACATTTTTATATTGACCAGATGTTCATGTAACAAAGCCTCTACTATTACACAACAGCCCCAACTTTAACCATGTCAGCAGTTATCTGTGGGTGGCACTTGCATTGTTTTGTTAAACTGCAACCTGTGTGCATGTGCAGCATCATTGCACACAGACTTCCTGGTCTTTTCTTATGTGGCTGACTCCTTTTCAGAGCCCCTCTGGGCTTTGTCTTTGTTCGGGATCTTCTGTGTGATTCAGATTTGTCTTCCTTTTCTGATTCTCGGTCTGTGTCGCTTTCACATCTCTCGTTTCAGTTTTTTATTCACCCTCTTCTGTCTCTGCGCCGCTGTCATTGTTTGCCTTTTTCTATTTTCCTTCCTCTTTATTCAGCAACAGCGCTCGCTCTCACAGCACATGGCTTCCTTCCATTCCTTCAATCCAGGCCTCTGAAAAACAGGGAGGGAAGCAGAGTCATTCACAACGTCTGGCTTCTCGTTGGCAGCTTTATCCTGCTCTGTCTCTGGGTCATCCTTTCGTTCACACATTCAGCCTTTTTTTTTCTCCATCATTCATGAGCACCGATGCTCGTTTAGCGTGTCTGTGTGAAATCCATCCCCTGTTTCTTTGTTTCTAGTTTCCAAACATGATAGTGCCAGTTTTTAATCCCAACATTAGGTTTCCGCTTTCTGTATATGCTCATTGCTACTTCTTCATCACATGCAGTGGCAATGCACAGCTGCAGCTGGTGTTGCGCTAAGCGAAGAGGACATTGTTAAAGAAATGATATGGTGGATTTCAGTCAGACTAATCCCATTAACTGCCGAGGAAAAAGAAGCAGAATGCTCCGGGAAAGAGTCGTCCTGATAAACTGTACTGTACCACAGAGCAGGAGGGACAGGGACGCTTTACTGTTGTGGGCACGCTCTGTCATTTTCCAAAAATACTTCAGAAAGATGAAATATGTAAGGATGAATGAATAAATAAATAAATCTTAAGTACGTTAAAAGCACCGTCCAGCCTTTTCCTTGAGAAGGGTTTTTAAGATGCGAGAGTGAGAGGGGAGCAAGAAGGAGTATTAGCAGTTTGACACAGATGATCCCTAAATAAATATGCTTTTGGCCGTGGCCTGAGAAATATTACACTCCAAAACTGCTTAGGAAGCAGCTGGCATCTTCAAAGTACTCTGCAACCCCAAATTTCCAATTAAGAGGCAAAAATCCTTTCATGTATTTTTTCTCTCACTCTCTTGATGCAAGGCGCTGCAGAATGATGTGAAGTTGAAAGAGATCCTCTCTGTTAGTGAGTTTAGGCTGATAATGAATGAGGAGCTCACTCCGAATTTATATAGGCCTGCACAACACACACACACGGACGCACACGCGCACGCACACGCGCACGCACACGCACGCACGCACGCACACACACACACACACACACACACACACACACACACACACACAGAGATTTGGAAATGTCTGTATCAAACTGGACTAAAGGAAAGTGCAGATTATGCGATGCTTCCTGAAAGAACGCAGCAGTCATGTAACAGAGAGAAGTGGAAACTGGACTAAACTGAGAATAGAACTAAGGGCTCTCTTACAAGAGAAACAACGCAAAGTTAAAAACTTCATACAAAGGAAATACAATAAAATGATTATCTAGACTTCAGTAACAAGAAATAAACACGGCAGCGATCATCTAAACAGCAGACAGACTAAGACTATAAATCAAAGAACACTTGGGTCTAACACCCAGGACCATTGGTACTTCACCTCAGGTAAAGCGTGCTGGATCTCCTCCACCGTGTTAAAACAATGACCCCAAAATATGATTTTAATTTGGTAGAATTGTAAAAAAAATCTTACCAGGGGCACAAGTGCTGAAGCTCTGTTCTCCCAAAAAGGCCTTCAGCATGTTACAGTAGAACATGTCAATAACAGTCTCACACAGGTAAGCAGATTCCCGTCGCACAGCCTGAACAGTGCTCAGCTGTCATCACCCGCTCCACACAGACGTCAGGTCACTTTGAAACAGCAGCTGATGCCTGAGCCACATTTAGGCTCATGGCGAAGTCGCAAATGTGCAAATGGGCCTAAAACTTGTTCTTCAAGTGAGTGATCTCCAAAACAATAAAGATCAGCTGATCTGCATGACTCATATTTTCACTCCTTATGTCACCCAGATATAACTGTGCTGATGTTGTGTAGTAGCATTTAATAAGGTCATCGTCTGCCACTGGTCTGTGTGTTCTTTCTAACTCTCTGAGCCAGGATAGGTTGAACAGGTCCTCTCCTCTTTGGGTGGAGTTTTCCGCTGACGAGGTTGATGAGATCCTGGTGATTCTGCTGGGGAGCAGAAAAGCTCCAGTCTCCATCCAGTCTCCGTCAGATCATCTGCCTTCAAACCAGAGGACCTCCTCACAAAGATACGAGTAAGCAGCCTGGCTAAATCCTCTCTCTGTGGACAATCACTCAAAATAACATCTAGGACTAACTTGTGTCTCCCGGCTGTAGCCTGGACCTCCTCTAGACCGGAGTGCTTTCCAGCCACACTCAAGTATTTGATTTTAAGTGCATTGTGTCTCCTTTTAAGGGTTGATATCGAAAGACTGCAAAATCAGGGAAAGGCTTACTCTGATCTGAGGCAGGAAACAAAAACTGAACGCAAACGTGTAATCGTGGCTTCAGATCACATTGTGGGCGTGTGTATCACACTAGTGTAATGCCACACCTGCTGCTGTTTTTCATCTTCATGTCAGATCAGATTAGCTACGGTGACCAAGCGTGAAAAATGTTTCCAATATAGTTTTTTGTGCTGATGTATTTGTTAGTTTGAAAAGGAAACATTAACTCCTGAATTCCAATAAGGCATCAGGAGCTCAGCTGTATGACTGGCAGATATACTACCTGCTGATTCTAAAAATAAGGTTTCACTATAAAAAAACAAAGTCTGAGCAGCCAATAAAGACTTTTGTGCTGACGACAGGCAGTGGGAGAGACTTTTGAGCTGTAATGCGTTTGTCATAAAATGGCTATTTTGTCAGCTTATGTCGTGTTAATATTTTTTTGACCTAGAAAGTAGCTCTTTAGATTTGGACTTGTGGATACTTCTGTAATTCCCTCTGTCACTGAGTGATCTGAATCGCATGTGTCACCGCATTTCAGTACAAATCGCAATATGCTTGAGTTGCCGGGTGGCCGTTACATACATATATACGGCCTACTGAAAGAGAGTTAAAGTGCACTGTATAATTATCAGACCCTGGCTGAGCTGCTGGTGTCAGCAGGAACACTGGCGTTCCAATTACAAATCCCATTCTCAGGTCTCCGGAGTCCCGAGTTGACTTGCCAAGTTCAAACTCCTCAACCACTGACTGGAGTGTGCACCGCCTGCACTGAGAGGCCCATCATCACAATTTATAGTCACTCTCAGCCTCAGCTTTCATTTTTATATGAACAGCGTTACTGTCCAATTATATAGTATTATGAAAATTTTTCATTACTGTCCTTTCTCTATAGGCCCCAATCAGATAATGGGACAGCTTTAGAAATACATGGGTCCTTTGGTGATGTTATAGCAAAGATCAGCACTTGGATGGGTTAAATTAGGGCGGGGCTCTCCTGGATTGGCTCCCACATACTGCAGGTCGGTGATTAGTTAATCAGCTGGAATGGGTGAACAGTCACACCTCAGGGCATCATCACAAGCAGAAGGACATGTGCATAAACACAGAGGAAGAGGGGGAGCCTTTCACTCATACCGTTAGGTCTAATGACTCTGGACTGATTGCAGCTGTGGGGCGTTAGACAGCGTGTTCAGTATCATTATCAGTCACATTATAGATCATCCCCTCTTTTATAAGAACGTCAGAACTGACACGGAGACCTCGTGTGATTTTAACTGTCTGAGCAACAGAAGCGACACTGTGGTTTGGAAGAACACGTTTCCTGGTGGAAACATTAACATCTGTCTATATTTTGATATTCTTGAATATTAATTGTAGGCTTATTAGTAAAAAGTGATGTAACCACCATGTTGTTCCCCTCTGTGAAGCCTCAAGCTGAGTTTTTAAAGAGGACTTGATGATCTAATAGAAAAAACAGTCATGTGCTGCTTTATCCTCCTTTTTGACTCTAACTGGAAATAAAGTGAACATCATGTTTTATTCAACATGACTGGAAACTACACATTTATGTTATAAACTGGTTAGGAGAGTGCAGACTTATAGACAAAAGTAGGATGGATTTTATTTTCCAGTCAGAGGAGTCACCACCCGCTGCCCTTTAGATATACATGTTTAAGGTTAGGTGGAAGCTACTTCACTCTTAGATACAAATTCATGTCTATGATGTAAATTAATTCCCCTCCAATGCAATGAATGAATCAATATGAATATAATAATTAGATTATTAATGTGATTAATCATTACCAACTGGTTGTTTTACTTATTCACAGTGTGTCAGATCACAGCCTGTTCTTAAATTTCTATAACTTGTTTTTGATTCCATTGTTTCCCTTTAAATAAAAAGGTCCCGTGACTGTCACTGGTGTGCACGTGCAAACCAGTGCATGAGCACCTGAAAGGCTGGACTCATTTAAAAGGAGAACAACCCAAATTCACTGCCAGGATTTCAATAATTTGATCAATTTCAACCACTAAAGTACATTATCTGGTTGCAACACAACAGTTCCTGTAGTTATTTCCACTTAATTATTATTAATTGATAGATTTACATCTCTACCATCACTGATGGCTATGGGCTGTGGGGAGGAACCAGAAGAATGAGATGGGGGATACAAAGCAGCAGAGATGACCTTCCTCTGAAGGGCTCAGACTGAGCAGCTCAGTCATTTGGGAATAGCTCAGAGTGGAGAGGCTACTCTTCCACATCAAAAGGAGACAGTTGAGGTGGTTCAGCCAGCAGACAAGGATGCCCCACTTGGGAAAACAGAGCCTGGACTTCTCTGCTTAGACTGCATTCTAGACGTGACTGGACGGCTGGATTGATGTAAACCAATCGAGGTACGTGTAAATGGTGGATTAAAACCCTACAGCAAATATTAGCTCCTGTCCCCCAAAGACCTGGACAAGAAATCAAAAGAATGCCAGGAGCAGCAGAAGTCGTTGAGCACAATCAGGAAGGCTTCCAATTAATTGACCGGGTGCTTGAAGCAGTTGGGAAAAGGTCATGATCCACTAAATAAAACCTCCATCAAATCCATCCATCCTCGAATAGAAAACGGTTTTAAGTTTTAGGGGCTCTTTTAAACTGCATAAGATGCCATTTAGCGCTGAATGAATCAACTTATGCCATAAAAAGCCTCAGAATGGCTTCTTGGCTGAAAACTACACCTCCAGCATGTTTGAGCCCTGCAGCAGACTGTCAGAGTTTCTCCTTCCTTTCCTAAAACGCTCATTTACATATGAATAGACCATCAAACACGTTCAAACAAATCACATGTGATTACCTGCCTCTCTGCTGGATGAAAGCTTCTGCAAAGCAATTCATGATGAGGAGAAGGAGTTCATAATGACCATGTTTCATGTTTTCTTTTGTACAGCTCTCAGGGGCTCATTAGTGGCAATATTCAAAATATGAAACTCACCCGCAGTTCCACTACGTGATGTGCAGACAAAGACCGAAATATTACACAGCTGATGAGATGCAAATTGGAGGAAAACTACCAAATAACCTGTAGAGTCTGCTGAGTGTATAATGCACGGCCAGAACAAATACTGACATCGAGTCAAAGTTCACGTATTTTAATTTGTTTTTTTCTGGGTTATTTGTCATGCTTTGATTCTTCACTTCTAACCTCTGAGTATATTTGACAACTTCTGAAGGTAAAATTGTTTGTAGCTGTTCCTCATAATCACAAACCAAAGCTGAGCAAAGGCCTCCACCAGCTGCATGCCCAGCGTCTCTCCGAGAACTCCAGAGAGAAGAGCAAACACCGCTTTACTCTAAAAGTCTAAGGAGCTTGGAAAGAAATGCATCCGGACTTCTTTAAGTTGCTTGAAGACGTTTCACCTCTCAGCAACTTAAAGAAGTCCAGACGCTTTTCTTTCCAAGCTCCTTAGACTACGATGAGCTGGATGACTGAGAACCTTCACAGACATTTTACTCCGAAAGCTTTGCACACTCAGCCAGCTGGGTGCATAGAGTGGATCTGATTGATTGGTTCCTTCAGAAAAAATAACAATAGCCACAAGTTAGTTGTTGGTGGAGGTGTAACAGGACAGTTACAGTTTTGCGAGTACTGCTGCTACTCTGCATCTTACATAGACGTTTCTCAAAATGTAATAACAGAAGTAGAAAGTAGAAACTCCAAGAGCTGTGATTAGCCACAGTGTCACTTGTAAAGACACCATTATAGAAACGTGAGAAATTAGCTCCTTTCAGATGCCAAACAACAGTTTCCTCCATCATCTCATCACAGTTTCTGTTGCATGGAAAAATCTAAACACAGGACCTTTACTGTTCTCTAAAAAATTACTTTTAAATGTGTGTCAGCTTTTGTGCGACATGTTTTCGTGTATTTTAAAGGCCAAAAATGTGTCCTCTGCTAACACAGGGTTAGGGATAAGGGTTTAAGGCTTTCACATACCACAAGGGTTAACGCATAATTTCATAGGACAAATTTGTGTCACTTATTTTTTCATCATGCTCGATTTTTTTCTTCTTCAGATTTTTCACATGTGAATAAACAGATCTTAAAATCAGAATCTGGCAACACAGTGCTCATAGTTCAGCATGTGGACCAGCGCTGAATATAAAATGATAGAAAAATGGTAAAATAATCTGATTTTACCCCAGATGCACAACTAGCTGCTGCTTCGGGTCAGTCAGCTCTCTGAAATGATTTCTCTGATTTCTCGGAAAAATGTTGAATTTCGTGTTGTTCTTTGTGACACGCTCAGGGCTGGGGTTCGGGTAGGGTTACACAGACCTGAGAGGTTAAATAATCTTTCTATCTACACCCCTGAAAGGCCAACAACGTGCACCATGATACAACCCAGAAATCAAACATTGAAGCAGCGTGGTAAATTCACCACCACATCATTACAAAGTGGGAGAACTACTGAGGGACAGTGAACAGACCTGAAGCCCTAGCAGGACACCGGGCAGCATGACCTGGGAATTTCTTTTGGAATTCCTAAAACCAGAAGGAACGACCGTCATCTGGCCCAGTGAGCTATGGTCACCAATCCGCCCCCTCAGCAGTGTGATGTTCAACCAAGCAAACTTTCTGATGTTAGAGTTTTGGATCCCTGATTTGATGTTTTTAATCGGTGAGCCTTTATTGTTTTTTATACTATTTGACTTCCTGTTTAATTCCATGAAGTTCAGGAAGCTTGTTAAAATGGTTTTACACGTCCAGCATTTACTTTTAAATACTAGTTTTTGTTTAGCTTCAGTTCCTATTCTGAGTAAGTTATTTCTTCCTCCTCATCTCCTTCAGTGTTTCCTTGTCTCTGTCATCATGTTTAATTAGTCCACTTTCTTTGATCCTCTGTGCCAGGAAGTTAAATCATTTCCTAGTTTACTTTCCATGTTTTATTTTTTTAAAATCTGTAACAATGTTAAGCTTCCTACAAGTCTGTTAGCTTTCCCTCCTTTGTGATTGAATGCCTGGCTGATTAGTCTCATTTGGTTTGTTCTTCACATTTGTTTCCTAGCAGTCACTCACCCTCTCTGGTATATAGACTTCCTCCCTTACGCTCCCTGGTTGCCAGATCTTCTTGTATTCTTTGTAGTCAAGCCTTCGAGTGATTCCTATGTTGTTTTCCTGATGTTTGGCATCTCTGGATTGTTTCTTTGCCGTTTGCTTGCTCACTCCTTTTGCCATGTTGCCTGATCTCCTATTTATGACCTTGTATCCTTGTGTCCTGTAACACTGTGTACAGTGTTGGGGAGTAAAGGAATACATGTACCGACGTTACTTATTTAAAATACAAAGTATGAGTAACTGTATTCCCTTTAAAAGGGGTGGTATTCAGAATACAGTTACTTTTTTGAAATAAATGGATTACACTGCGGCCTTTTCCTGTTTCATATGTTCGGCTATGCCATCTTGATTTTGGCGTGGAAACCCAAACAAAACATGCATTAACGGGCTCTAATGTCTGTCTCAATCTCGCAGCCCATGTCACCCCTACTTGCGGCCCGCATAATGACGTGAAGAAATATTTTTAAAATGTATTCACAAAAATTATTTAATAAGAAGGCAATAGTCAGAGTGTTACAGGCGTCGCCCTAAAGAATGTAGCCTCATGGGCAGTGTAGTCCGTGCTGCAGGGAGAATGGACTACCATACCCGTGATGTGTCTGTGAGCGAGGGAGGGAGAGAAAGGAAAAGTCCGAGCTGTCACGGAGCAAAAACGGGAGCTGAAAGCATGTAAATATAATAATAACCACAGCAGCCAAGAAGAGTGCCTGACGAGCCCAGCTGTAAGTAAGCTATAAAGACTCGACTGTACACTGTGTTCGTGTTTTCCTCCGAAACGTTCCTTTGGAGCAGCCTTTCAGCGCCTCTCTCTGTCTCTCGCTAGCAAAGTTGACCCAGACACAAAGTAAAGCTAGTTTTCAGCTACGAGCCCGACATGAACCTGACGTATTAGCCAGAGGTCCCTTTACTACGGTTCGGAGCCGCCGACCTGTTTTATATACGCGCGGAATAGTTCTCTATGCGAGATCGCTGCAAAAAGAACAAAAGAACAGAAATCGATGTGAAACCACAACCTGGAAATATAAAAGGAAAAAAACAGGAAATCAGACAAAACTCAAATCACTGGATTTTAGACTCAGGGACCATAACTATCTGACTGCGTGGGATATTTGAGCTCTCATCGTTGAAGTTTGAGTGTTTCAGTAAGACGACACAAACTTACACAGTACCTGCGATCCTCAGACAAGTCAGAAAGACATCCCTGCAGATGGTCTTTGTAAAGCGTGTCCACATGATTCTCAGCCCGACCGCAGGCTCTGCATTCTTTGCCCAAATACATCTCACTGAACTCGCTTTGCCCTTGATAAGGATCACACTTCCAGGATATTTAAGCTGCACAGAGAAGCCTTTTGAACCGAGGAGTCGAGATCTGTTTTTTTCCACCTGAGCAAAAACTTCTTTCATCATGTGCATGTATCATATATACACATAGGCTCCATATCTAAACTCTTGCTCACCTCTGTGGGATCTGGAGGGCCTCACTTATTTATGAGAGAATTTATTATGCTGCTATGTGTCTTCTCATCCATAATAAATGTGTCACAGTTTGAGTCTGTAATTCTTCTCATTAAATCAGGCAAAACAAAGAAGGGAACGTACAAACACCACAGGAGTTGAACTCTTATTTCTGTGTGTGAGTACATCTGATGTCATGTTTCCCACTGCATGCAAAGACTCCTTCAGACACCTCAGCATCATTTATCATTAAACAGTTGGCCGCCTCCGAGTGATGATGATAGCTGCCTGTCAAATAATCCGACATGAATTAAAAGCACATTTAAAAATTGTATTGAAAGCACATATTTGTGAAATGATCGAGCCGTTTCTCAATTATATTTAGAGACATTGAGGGGTTTTCCTTTTTCCACTGTCAGCTGTAAGTGATGAAAGAAATGCACATTCCCATCATTGCCACGATAATCTTTTGTTATGAATTAATAATTTTCTTAAAAATTAAACATATTTCCACACTTTGGGGATTTCTCTTTTATATATATTTTTATTATCCTTTATATTATAATCTCTTTTCCAAGCGATGCCTGGCATTGAGGTGAACAGAAGTGACAACAAATACAACACATCACAATATAAGAAGTAAAAAAACAAATATAATATTACATAAAGACAAGTGAGCACAAAGATGTGAATAATACGCAATAACAGGTCATTACAAGAGCGACATTACAAACAGTCAGCTGTTCTCCTGCTCCTTTAAAATGGACTTAAACTCCCAAACGGTGACAGTTTCACTTCTTTCTGTAGATTTTTCCAGGAAACAGAAAACAAGCCTTTTCTCAGCTCTTTGTTTAAAGCTCTAATCCACAAGAATTTCATGAAAACCAATCCCAGTTAAGGACTTCATTATATTTATAGTCCACACATACCTCTGACTCTACCAGTAAACTGCACTTTTTTATTATTTAGGGATTACTTTGATGGATCCTAATTGTTGTTACAGGCTCCAGGGATTAAGAGAGCCTTGCTGTTTTGTGGGAAACAGCTGGTGACTTGCAGAACATAAAATTGAATTGCAGAGGCAGTCATTGTTCATTTGGTTGCGCCTCACTGAAGCGGCTGTTCGTGTATTTAGTGCTACAAAATTTAGAATCACAAAATTAACACTGAAATGTAATTTTAAGATAAGGGGAATGAATTTGTCTGAACAAGAATGGTTTAAGGGGAAAACCCAGGCCCAGGTGTGGAACTGGCACTTACTTCGATCTGCCTTCACTATATCTCCTGTTTTCTGTTTCTGTGATAGTGATGCTGTCATGTGTGGTGCTGTGGCAGAAAGGATGTAGGACACAAGTGCAGGACTCAAATGAAGAGGGTTAACTGAGAGGGGCAGCTTTAGTTAGGCTGTACAAACACACAATCATTAGACACAAGAAAACTAAACCAAACTAAAAAGAATGAACTAAAACTAGGAAACTAGAACAATTTCAAGGTACACGGAAGAAACACACAGCACAAAGAGGGTACGACGCGACAACGGGCAGAGGAAAACACAGGGCTTAAATACACAAGAGAGTAACGAAGCAAATGAGACACAGCAGGAGAACACAGCTGGCAGTAATCACACAAAACGAGACGTGTATGTGTGTAAAGTAAAACAGGAAACAAGAGAAATGCACCAAGATGCAACTTGATGCTGAGACATAGAGACATGACTGACCAGGGAGACAAGGCAAAGTAACAGACACCTAAAGCCCAGGAACTAAGAATATCACACAAGCAGAAAACAATAAAGAGAACCAAAAATAATGAATAACAATAATCAAAGTATATAAATTTATGAACAGCCACAAAACACTGGATCACAGACCCAGTATCATGACAGATACAGAGATACACGTGCTAACTTTCTTTTCACAGATTCAGTTTTTTTACTCACTTTTTACTTTTTGTTCTCTCTTGGTTGGATACAGAAAGCTACGTAGGTAAAATAAAGACCGTCTACAGTTATAAATCACCTATTGACACCAACTTCAGGCTAAATGTGCAGTTGTAGGAGGCTGTAGAAGAAAGGGAATCCACAGTAGCTTTCCAAAGACCCATCATTAAACGTCTGTGCTGGGAAGGTGGGTGATACTGATAAATGCTACCATAAGTGAGCCACACTGGCAGCTTTGACAGGATGTCATTGTTTTTGTTTTTACATCCTGGGAAAGAAGAAGAAGAACGGTTTAGTCGGATCTTGGCTTTTTCAACAGTCCACCTACTTTATAATTTAAAAAAGAGCTGAAAAATACTCCCCAAAGGGCCAATTCTTCCATATCTTTGTTCCACGTGGCCATGGTAGAAAATTAGGCTATGCCAAAAAGCCAGCAACAACTTCCTCAGGACAGACACTGACCCAAAAAACAAAATCACGTTTCCAAGAATGACAGCTTCTCAGTTCCCAGCCTCCACACGCTTTCTTATTTGTCTTCTTTTCACAAACATGAGACACTCTGAAGACCTCAAAATGACATGATGCAAATGGTTGTTTGTGGTTGTTCCACAGCTGTCTAAATGGAGACATTTAGGACATGAAGGAAAAGACAAAACTGTGGTCATGGCTTTCAGAAACAAAGAAATTATATGAATCATCTGGTTCTAGTTCTTTGTAGACTTTATACCATCTATTTTTAGGCCACAACTAAGCCCTGTAGCACATTAACCTACAGTAACATGCACAACTGTGGTTTTCTTCCCACAGCTCAAAGTCACGGCTTGTGAGCAAATTTCCACCTGACCAGAGGCTTCAAGCTCAGAAACTTTGTGCTGTGAGGCGAGAGTGCTAACCACCTGATTTTGTCTAGTACTCGCTAATCCGAAATCCAATAAGGAGAGGCACAGAAACAATTTACACTTCAACACTCTCACATTTTCACTTCCTTCCTGCGGACATGTTGTGTCTGCTGTTTGCTTTCTCAATTTGTTATTCTTTCATTCAGTTCATTTTCATTTACAGGTGGTCAAAAGACAATCCGAAGTCAACCAGACAGGTCGTTTGTTGAATTGCATAAAACGTCGCTGCCGGTGTGAATGTGTCACACAGGCACTTTTCTGAAGTTCACTGCTGCAGTGATAAAGTTTCTCATCAGAGATTTTGATTGTTTTCTTGGAAACATGGCTTCCATTTCCACACGAATTAGTCACGGACCGTCACGTACCTCAGATGACAAGTCATCAGATCAGCACATTAAATAAGATGATGCACATCTTCTTGAGTCGTGAAACCTTTGACCATTCAAATCTTTGGAGAGTTTTTTTTGCCTGACACAGACCAAAGTTGTCGTGTTGCTCATGAGCTGAAAAGCGTCCGGCATCTTTCTCCTCATAATAAACCACAGGAGAGGTCGAGGGCCTCGGGCTGTGCTGTGAATCTTTTCTCTGTCTGGAAATATAAGGGAAGGGAAATAGAAAAACAACTTTCAACAAAGAAAGTTGTTTGAAATGGAATTTCAAAAGAAAACCCCTGAAAAGCCAGATTCTCAATAAAGCACAGCAGCTCAGACACTTCACACTTCATGACAGGTTGTGCTTAGCAGCTCTGAGGCGTAAACTGCATGAATGTGAGGAGAGAGAGAAGTCGCTGCTCCGTGAGCTTTCACTGAGACCAGAAACAACAACAAAATGAAGGTTTAAAAACAAACATTTAACAAATTAAAATATTATTATTCACTCTAATAAAGACTAAATATAGGAAATGACTATCTATGCATCTTCCTTCCTTCCTTCCTTTTTTCAAAATAAAATTAGTTAATTTAGATAAAGAAAAAAAAATCACTGATAGCTTTCTCTCTGCTCGTATCCTCTAATTCTTCACTATTCAAAACCAACACAATACATTCATAATCTTCTTGATTCAAATGGGAAAAAATGGGAAAACGCTTGTTTGAGCTCCTGTGATCTGAGCCTTTATCACAAAGAAGAGACCTAAAGCACAAGTTACAAACTCTATGAAGGCAGTAGCAGTCACACTAAAGCCCTGCTGTTTATGTTACCATGCAGCTGGAGCAAAGCAAACCCAGGGTTTTTCTCTTCTTGGAGCCTCTGCAGTTGTGGAGCTGAAGATCTTTGTTGTGAGGTTATGGGTGCATTAAAATATTCTTCATGCAGCACAAATGTGATGATTGATTTTCATGGAGGTTTGTCTGTTGGTTTTTCATTTTTATTTATTTTTTTGTGTCCTTCCAGGATTAGACCAGTTGTGTCAACATGTAAAATGTAAACAGCGCAGAGAAGAAATCCCAGAAAGTTGATTCTGTTCATGTGAATTTTACATTTCCACTGAAAATGCTACGTCCAGATGAACAGAATTAACTTTCTGGGGTTTCCTTACCTGGATAAGTGATCATGCATCAAGACATCTAGAGAAGCAGGGTTGAACAGCAGTTCATGGAAAAACGAGAACAGTGGTACAAGTAAGTTTTCATTCAAGCCAGGACTCTGAATCATCAGACACAGACATTACAGATGACTGAGAAGTAATAGGTTAATGGAAGGAGATGTGTTGACATAATTATTGGATTTACCACAGCAGCGTTTATTTCTAATGGCAGCAGAGTGAATGTGGAAATCATTGAGGTTCTTAATATGGTGTTTGGACACTAAAGGAAATATTAAAAGTTGACTGTGTTTATTACGCAGTTATTACACTGGTAAGGATCACTTGAGCTGCACTGAAAAGCCGAATGATTAGGAATCAGAGTTTAATGAATGCAGGCTCAGGAAAAATTCAAACATTTGTCATTCACAGAGGCAGGCAGTGAGGTAAAGGTCCATATGGTGAACAGCCAAAATGAAAAGTCTATAAAATAATCTACAAAAAGGATTAAAAATACACAAAAAGCTTAAAAAAGGAAAAAAAGAAGAATACCTGTGAAAATAACAAAGAGACAAAGAGAAATGCTGAACAGACTAAATGAATAAGACGACCTGACAGAGAACAAAGGAAGCTGGGAGTCCACACAGTACATACTGCTGAGTGATTAACTGATTGTACACACACTGTGAAATCTAATTAGTTCTCAGAACATTAAAAAACAAACTCACTGCCTCAAAAAAAACTAAGTAAAGCTTACTTAGGACATCTAAGTTAGTCCAATGTATTCATTATGAGAGCATGGGACGGGGGAAGGTGTGACAACAACACAGATAACAGGGCTAGCAGTGAACAAGTGCAGAAAATTACCAAAAGCAGGAAGTCAAACTAACAGGAAGACAACGAAGGAGAACAGGAACCAATGATTAGATAATGAAACAGGAGATAACCAACATGAATATTCATTCCAAGCACTTATCCATCTGTCAGCTGAGGGCACGCGACGCATGTTTTTATAACCATCTTGGGAGTTTAATTCTTGTGACTGTCACATTTACATGTTTCCCTTAGATTCGTTTCAGAAATCCACATTTACTGCAACAACAAAAACCATCACCAACATAACCTGTGTATTAATGTACAATATGTACTGATCAGAGAGCCATCAGTTGCTGCAGCAAGAGTCCTGACAGGGACTAGAAAGAGAGAGCAGATTTCTCCTGTTTTGGCTTCCCTTCATTGGCTTCCTGTTAAATCCAGAATTGAATTCTAAATCCTGCTCCTCACATACAAGGTCTTAAATAATCAGGCCCCATCTTATCTTAATGACCTTGTAGTACCATATCACCCTATTAGAGCACTTCGCTCTTGCACTGCAGGCCTACTTGTTGTTCCTAGAGTATTTAAAAGTAGAATGGGAGGCAGAGCCTTCAGTTTTCAGGCCCCTCTTCTGTGGAACCAGCTTCCAGTTTGGATTCAGGAGACAGACACTATCTCTACTTTCAAGATTAGGCTTAAAACTTTCCTTTTTGCTAAAGCATATAGTTAGGGCTGGACCAGGTGACCCTGAATCCTCCCTTAGTTATGCTGCAATAGACGTAGGCTGCCGGGGATTCCCATGATGCATTGAGAGTTTCCTTTCCAGTCACCTTTCTCACTCACTATGTGTTAATAGACCTCTCTGCATCGAATCATATCTGTTATTAATTTCTGTCTCTCTTCCACAGCATGTCTTTATCCTGTTTTCCTTTTCTCACCCCAACCGGTCGCAGCAGATGGCCCCGCCCCTCCCTGAGCCTGGTTCTGCCGGAGGTTTCTTCCTGTTAAAAGGGAGTTTTTCCTTCCCACTGTCGCCAAAGTGCTTGCTAATAGGGGTCATATGATTGTTGGGTTTTTTTCTGTACCTATGAAGCGCCTTGAGGCGACTTTTGTTGTGATTTGGTGCTATATAAATAAAATTGAATTGAATTGAATCAAATTTCATCTTTTACGCCACAGCTGGGATTGTTATCCATTGTAGTGCAACTTTGGGGACCTTTGTCTTTTCTTTATATGATCTTTGGACTTTTTTCTATGTTACCAGCTGATTTATTCTTTATTTTATATAATTTAAATATATAATAATAGTAATAATAATAATAATAATGATGAAATACAGCACCCTAAGCTTGGCTGCTAGAGACATCCTCTGTCTCCTGTATAGGCATAAAAAGTACAAAGTAAAGAAGATCACAAACACATCTGGTAATGCAAAACCCTCAAGTTCAGTACATAGATTACTTATTTGTAGTATTGAAAATGTAATAATTTACAGTTAATAGTTAATCTAGCCTCCTTGGATATGCACGCTACTTTGGGGAGAATATGCAAACTCCACAAAAATGCTCTCTACAACCCCCCCCCCCTTGTTTCATGTATTTAAGATGACTTTTCAAGATAAATCCCAGCAAAGGATCAAAAGGGAAGAAGAACACTTGCACCAGTTGGCTGCTGCTCAGTCTTTCCCCGATGATGAGGAGAACAGGCGACAGTGGTGGACATGCCATTTGTGGTGGGGAACTGGTGCTGGGATGTGAGCACAGGTCCAGCTAGAGGACATCAGGACCTCATGCCACCCTCACACAGTCTGAAACATGTACATGAGTAATCAACTGGAGGTCATTTCCTGGGACTCTGGTAATGTTCACTTGTCCTTGCACAAAGGACGCTAATCCAGTTGATCCTTTTGAATCACTCGTACAGGTACTGTCTCATAGAAGTGACAAGGATAACAGCAAAAAGCACAACTGGAGAAACAGCTGAGCTACATCTGCTATCAGCTGTAGGACTGAAAGTTTATTCTTGAGGTGTCTGCAGTAGGGTCATAAGCCTAGTGTACCCTTAGTTTAGGTACTAGTTTGTTTAAAGTAGTGTTTTATTACTTTCACTTCTTAAACGCCTTTAGAAATTGTACGCAATTTTAAGTTTTGTATTAAAAAAATGTGCAACTGCTTTGTGTAACTGTTTATTTGTTAACAGGATTTAAATGTCGACCAGAGGAACTAACTGTGCCTTTACTAAATGTCACTCTGTAGCTTGGCCTCTGACACTGTGGACACACATATTTTTTAAATCTCCTTTATCTAATATAAAATATAATTCTAAATAAACAACACAAAAGCTTATCTGAATTTAAAGGTAGAATGATTTTTCTGACACTGCAGCTCCCAGAATATTCCTTTTTTATGCAGGAATATGAAGCTATTGTAGTGATTAATTACAAATTCTATATATTCATATGTTCTTTGAACTCTTTTAACTAAATATCACACACACTCACACAGCTGGCTGGAGGGTCTGCTGAGGAGAGGGGTAGAGAAGTGGAGGAGCTTATTTTATCTCAATTTGAAAAGAGAATAAAGCCACTCTGTGTAATGTAATACAACAGCTGTCCTCTTCTCATTCTCCATTCGCAAACACAACACAGCTTTTGGTAGTATGATGAAGTGTCTACGATTGCACTAGTCTCTCATAAAGAGCTCTTACTGTTGATGTTTTCTGTGGCACAAAGAAACATGCAGCCAAATGTGAAGTCATTCACTGGTTTAAATGAAGCTCATTTTTAACAAAAACCTTTTTATGGTGTAGGAAAGTAAAGACTTCTTTTTTTTGGCTATCCTGCTCTTATTCAGGAGGATTTGGGCCCGACTCCCTGTTGTTGTTGCTGTGCTCGTCTTTTCTTCCCACCGTCTCGTTGTAGGAAACGTTTCCACTTCAAAGCAACAGGGACGTTTACATTAGGAGGTGGGATACACATCTAACTTTCAGCCAGGATAACAGAGAAATGAGACCATTTATTTTGCTTTGCTTGTTATTTGGCTCCAAGTTAGATTAAAGCCCTCAGACTATAGCCTGGGTTAAAAAAATGTTAGAGACCTTTACAATCATAACACATATGACAAAATTCAATTTTTCAGAGTTTCTCACATCTAAAGGTGACATTTATTCACACGAGCACTGGAAGTCGATAAAATTTAGATTATAACTAAAAGCAGCTCAGACAAATGAGAGAAGTCTCATTTGTGTGAGGACAGCTGCAGAAAAGTTCTTTAGCAGACGTGACAATGATTCCAGGAACTTGAAGTCGTTTCCTGGGCACTGATTTTATTTCCGTCTGTGTTTGGTTTTTTAGTGCTTCAGAATGGACTGAGATGTTTGAGCCAAATCCTTCCTGACACAGACGGCTCTCTGGTCCGTGTGATATCTTTGCATACAGTGGAAAACAAAAGCACAGCATGAATATAATAAAGGAACCTTTGAGAATTCTGGAGTATTGCCGCCTCCATATTGCATTTTTCCAGCGTTTGCCTTGCAGTCTGTCCAGCAGCCTCCATCTTTTCTCCAACCTCTCTTCTTCTCTTCTCTCCCCATCCATCTCCTTCCAGCATCACTCCCTGTTCTTACGTAATCAACTGAACCGCATGTGTTGGCTTAGCTCCTTTATGTCCCCAGTGGCCAGCTTCTTTGAAGTGCACAGACACACAAATGCATGAATGTGCAAATACAGACGTTCCCAAACAAATACAGACATGAAGAGCTGCAGCACAAAGTAATCAATGCAATGAATTCACACACATGCATTCCCTGCAGAGCGGCCAGCTGTCCGGCGCCATTGCACCCCACACTTCTCGCCTGTGCTGTCAGGTCACGTGACCACTGGCCATCGGTAAGAGATGTAAAACACAGCATCCTCCGTGAATTAATTACAGCCAAAAATAGCAGAAGGCTGTGTTGTTGCAGACGGTCTGTCTGGCTGTGCACGTGCATGTGTGTGTGTGTGTGTGTGTGTGTGTGTGTGTGTGTGTGTGTGTGTGTGTGTGTGTGTGTGTGTGTGTGTGTGTGTGTGTGAGCAGGAGAGAGAGATTTTGAGGTAAGGAGCATGATTATTAAGGCTTGCCTTCAAGGTTTTACTGTGTTAATGAGTGCGCAGTATGCAAATATCCTCATGATTACAACAGCACAGTGTGCAGTTGTAATTTCTTTGTGTTTGGTTCTGTGTTTACTTGCCTCACTTATGTGGTGGGGACATAAATCTGCTTACACAGTCACATTGTCAGGACCTGCCTCCCTTTTGGGGAAATGCTAAGCATCAAAATTTGAAACATAACGTTTCACAGAGAACAGCTGGTTTAAATTACAGCAAGTCTCCATTTAATATAAGTCAAAGTAATGTCTTTAAGGTGGATGCAAACATGTAACTGTGTGTGTGTGTGTGTGTGTGTGTGTGTGTGTGTGCGCGCGCGCACGCACGTGTGCATAGAGGGACGCAAAGAGGGGAAGACACAACAAAAAGTGACAGCTGGACAGAGGACCCGCGACACTGTCACGTCTTAGGTTGGTTCACTCAGTGTCAAATAAATGTTTCAGTGACACTGCTGTGGTCTCCAGCCAGACAGTGAGCGACAACACAGATGTTCACAATGACAACGGCTGTGAAAAAAGATGAATTGTTTTTAAAGGAAAGCTTCAAAATGTTCTATATTTATTCATTTAAAGACACACACACACACACACACACACACACACACACACACACACACACACACACACACACACACACACACACACACACACACACACACACACACACACACACAAGGAGGCCAAAACCAACAATGAACTAGGAGGTAGAGCAGGTCTTCTGCCAGTCAGAAGGTCATGGTTCAATCCCTGGTTGCTTCTGTTTCCAGTCTGAATGCTTAAGTGTCCTTAGGCAAGGTTCCGAACCCCCAGTTGCGCTCCGATGCTGTTATGTTCTCCTAAAAAGGTCCAGGGGACGGAGGAAAGTAACAACAGGCGACCAGGTTGAAAAAAGGAGACCGGGAAGCAAAACAGTTACAAAAAAGGTGGTCCTGATAGGTTTGTAGCATAAACCTATTTGCTGGAACGTTCAAGACAATTCTACTACACTGCAAAGCAAGACACAAGTCACCAGAGCTCTTTGTGTTACTCGTATACGAGGGAGGCCAGAGCCAAGTGTCGTTCCTTCCACTTGACTTCAGTTGCTCTCGTCTGCTCCCTCGTAACACTGCTTTTTTATTGAGGTTACATGAATATACATAGGCTCATTAACACATGACGTCTTACATTCTTACATAGGTATACACATGAACAAAGAGTACCGTCTGTGTGTGTGTGTGTGTGTCGTCAGAATGTGACCCCATAAACGACTTCCCCAAACCTGCTGGTCTGGAAGTCCGGCAGTTCATCTAAACAAAAGGCACTTATACTAAAACAGATATACTTGTGTTTGCTATACCATAGAACAATAAAAGAAGGTGCGACCTCTTCTCGTGACCCCAGGATGTGAGTGTGTATGCCAGAACACTCTGGAAGGCACACAGAGTCTTTACAGACTGCTAAGGATCAAACCTCTATCAACATGCAATTGATTATAAAACTCTAAGCATATATGAGTAAATATTTCTAAGCATAAATGACAATCCAATAATATAAACCTGACAGTCCCTAAGGCAGGAGATATGGCAGGACACACCCACACAAGGTCAACCTCAGGAGGAGGCCCTGAAAGGGCCGTAACAGATACATTCACCGCAACATGTAGTCCATGTATGAATGAGGCATATGGTACAGATTGCTCATGTAGAAAAGCAGAATATAAGAACCAGAGCATTCACATGCACCCTCAGCACAGCTGCCTTCATCACCCCTGCCACCACCTCCAGGTCTTCTGAACATGTTTCTGTCACAAATAATTTTGTGTTTTAAAATGAGAGTCATCGCAATATTGCCCACTGATGAAGTGCATGTGCAGGAGCCATCTAACCAATGTAATCAGTGTCAGGCATGAACCCCCCCGCAGTTTAGAGAGTCTAAATGTGGAGATGCCAGATGGTGATACTTTAGTTGGATCTGTCTGAGTTTACACATCTTTAGTTTATTAGATTAACTAAATTAATAACAGTGAACTCTGGAGAGGACAGTGGAGCTCCGAGGAGCAGTGACCAGAGCAGTCCAAGCTTTCTTGCTGGTGGAAGTGCCGACAAGCTAACGGACCCAGCTGCCAAACTGTTTCTCAGCTCCAGCTGTAAAATGAAGCTATTTGGAAGCTGTTTGTAAAGACTGATGGGCTGTTAGGATTCTAGTTTGGCTCCAGCTGTCTGTCAGCCTCCTGCTCCACTCGTCCCCAACTCACCAAAAAGATTCTTGAACACAGACGCTTACATACAACGAAAAAACTTATCTCAGGACTCGCGTACAGTTCAAGTCTCATGTTGTGAACACTGCTGAGATAATTGCATATTCCTATGAAATATCAGTTTGAGTCAACATTTACTCTGATGTTAATGGATCAACAAATTCCCCGAAGGATTATAAAGTCTGTAATTCCTTTGCTGAGATAATGAACTCCAACAGTCTGTTGGATGTGGCGAGAGCTGAGGAAACAGCACCAGATTTTCAATTTTCACCAATGTCACAATTAATTGCCGTATTATCACAAACATTTTCCATGTAATTGCCACCTTGCAGGCTGATCGCAGACAGACTGCATCTTACTGCTGTTTTAACACCAACTCCATTCACCAAAGGTAAATGATGAGCAGCGACGGCCGACCCAGGCCCAGCTTCAAAACGATGAGACTGCAAGTTCGTCACAAATGGTCGCAATAATTGCTGTAATTTTTCACTGTTTCACTTTAGAAGCATAAATCTTTGCACAGACAATGTTTATATGTTAATGACTGATTTTCTGGATTAAAATGTGAAATAAAGCATATTTTTAAATGGGATATATGCTAAAAAAAACTTTAAAATTCAACGGAAAAAAATCTACTTACTTTTTCTGTGTTTCAGCCTCCATAACATCTGCTGCAATATTTACACCTCTTATCAAAGTGTTAGCTTTATTTTGATACCAAGATTGTTTACACAGAGTTTGTAATTGCAGAGAAATACTCCATTCATTTTGGATATGCCATTTTTGAGCAGGAAGCTCAGAAAGCCCTTTGGGTAGGAACAGGTTAGTTGCACCACAGTCATCAGTCACTGTTTTCCGCAGTGTGACTGTAGCATTAGTGTGCTGAGTTGGCAACAGCTTGCTGACAACAGTCAAGTGTTCAGGGTTGTTTTTGCACTGGTGACTGTTTACAAATGCAGAAACATTTTAAAATTGACAATCTACTGAATTTTGGAAAGTACTACCTCTCTATCGCTCTCCTGACCTCAATATTTGAAACTTTGGCCATGTTTGTTATTATCCACCTTCTGTAACAGCAGAGAGTAAGTAGAAGGAGAATAAGAAGATCTCATTTAACAGAGAAACAGGGACAGATCACCTCTTTGCTAATTGGGGCATATTTAGTTTATGGATGTCGTTGTTTTTTTCCTGTAAGATGCTAAATAAAGCTGAAAAACTCAGCGTTTTAAGGTGTCTAATGCTGAACCTGTCTAATAACAAGAAAAAAATCTCTATTGTTTTATTTTTGTATCTGTGAATGATGTGAATGTTTTTTCCTGTTGTAAAACTTGCCTTTAGATCATCCCCGGGGGTTTTACTGGCCTCAGAAACAGCAGTGTTGCTGGTCTGAGTTTCAGGTGGAGGAATGTTCTGCACCTTTGGTTTTATTTATCACAGGCCCAATTTTCTGTTCTCAGTTTGCTTCATTTGCATGTAAAACACATTTGCTTCCTTTTGATGAGTAAATATTATGAAACATGGTCCTGAATCTTGACCTTTTTATGTAATATTGTTAATGATGCAGGTAACATGGAACAAATCCAGCAGTGGTTGGTTGGCTGATACTTTAAAGAGATTTTACCACAAATCGCCTGGAATTTACTCCTGAAGCATCACATCAGCTTCATTTTGAGCATTTAGTGATTTCATTTCATTTTGGTGTATTTGGAAAATGTATTTTTTTTTAAACTGAAGATTTGTTTATTAATTGGAAGCTCAAGAATCTGTTTTTTCTGTAGCTTAAAAGCGACACTTAATTATTGCTTCCATTATTGTTGGTCAATGAATCACTGTGAAAGAAAGTGTCTTTTTTTTAATTATACAGCCAGGCACAAATGCATGGGCCCTTTTTTGTGAATAACATAATTACTATTTTTTTATAAGCTATATATAAATTAAAGGGCAGCACTTTGTGTTTCTGAATCTCAAGAGAAGATATGTGAAAAATTTGCCTTGTAAACTAAGTTACAAAGTCAAATAGGTTGTGAGTATCAAAGAGGTGGTCATAACCACGGGCAGACTGGTCTGGGTCTGACCACCTCACACAATGAAACGTGAACACTGTTTGGAGTTATGTACACATTAGTAAAAATGGGCTCTCGTCCACTCTAAAGGGATGCCCACACAGGAAAACCAAAGCAGCGATGCAGCACTTGGTGGTCATGAGATGTAAATGAAATTCCCCGCCTCCTATCTCACAGCATGAAGCTGATCATTAGTAAATTATATAGAAAAGCTGGGAAAAATCAGCAGTGACAATTTGCTCAGCCTAAGTGAAAAATCTGACTGATTCTCATTGTTCATATAAAGAATTAAATTTATCAACACTGCAACCAAAACTATAAGATCCATTAGCGTGGATACCTGTGCAGCTATTTCTCTGTAAGCCAATGTGGTTTACAATTTATTTTACAGAGATGTACACATGTTAAACTCTATGACACCACCAGACAAAACAGAGTTATTATATGATTTGGCCCCAGTTTCACTGTGTTTTCTGCCAAAAAAAGAAAAAAGAAAAAAAAAACAGGTTTTTAAAAAGTAGTAAGTGTTGTATCAAAGTATTAAGGCTTTGGTACAATAAAAAAATCAATATTTTGGTGCAATAAAATTTGTGTGGTTAAAAATAGTAAACTGTATCACGACTCTGTTCATTTGCATTATTTGTCCAACGAGTTATCCCAGGATATAGAGCGTGGTTTTTTTAAATGTGCTGAAGGAAGGAAACAGTTTGTCCTCTTGCTTTTCTTTGCTACACCGAGGAAAAAGTTTAGAGGGACACCGAGCCCCCTGTGTCCTGTAAATAATACATGCAGCCTCTGTTGTTTGCTGCTAATCGACGGCCTGAAGACAACATTCATTAATTCTCCATGTCCGCAGCAACCTAGTTGTTATACAGCTCACATATTTTGGAAAAGTGTATGTGGTCAGAGGTAAACATTAGGAGTGATAAAATGCAGTGGAGGGTAGAGAACGTATAGGTCAAAGGGCAGAACACATCTTGCCCCCATGATAACAGATTTTTATCACAAGTTATGTTTTAATGGTATGGATTTTATAAACGTCAAAACCTCCATGAAGAGCCCTCTTTATGTTATTGCCACGTAGGACAGTCTCAGCTGTACATAAGAAAATTTATGATTTTTAATATAAGAAACACTCGCTGATTTGTGCTGTGCCAATTAAAATTTTCAACAATATACATTCTGCTGATTTATGAACCAAATAGAACGGTGATGAACTTTTCAACAACAACACTCAACAGTATCTTTGCTGTTCCTAGGACAGCACTTTTCTCAGATGCTGTTTCTGTTTCTTCTAGATCTGATGTCATTTTCAGGATCTGCTGGAGCTACTCGCCCACCTCTAAACAGAAAATATGTACGGTCAGAGGTTAAAGTGGAATTCAGCAGGTGGAGAAACCCTAGAATTGGTTAAAATGGCTCAGCATGGGGAAAATAATCACAATAATTTCTATTAAGAGCTCCAGTAGATTTTCTTAATGTACAGACTGTGATCAGCTGATCTGTGGTATATAGTTGATATAGTTGGTATTAAGGTGGAGTTCAGTAAATAAATCTAACCAACACCAGCTTAAATGCAAATTCATCTCTGCAACACTTGATGTAACCTAACTGTGACCATGAAACTGCAGCCACTGTGCAGCAGTCACACACACTGTTCTTTACTTTAAATCCTGCACTAACCTGCAGAAGATTTTCATGCTGCCTTTAAATAACACAGTTAGTCTGCCTCAGTTGGTTTAGCAGCATGTTTCGCAATATGAAAAGAACATAATGTCATATGTACAGACCCAATATGTGATTTAAAAACATGAGGACTTACATGTAAGCTTTAAATGAGCAGTCCTTCCCTTTCTTCCTCTCCTGCCCTGTCTTTCTTATCTTTCTCCATGTCTGAGTGAAGTTATCTCTCTTTCTTTTCTCTCCCTGTCAAATACAGCAGCTGGACCTTTAGCTGTAACACACTGTGAGACAAACTGCATACAAACAGTTTGTGTGTTTGTTGATGTTTGTTGAGCTAATAGAAATGTAATATTTGAAATTAGCTGCCACAACATGTTACGCCTTTTTGCTCGCTCTTCTTCTTTTGTATGGCAAGCTAGTTGCTGAAATCCTCGACTGCAACTTATGAACTCCTGCAGCCGATCTGGTGCTTTACCAAAACCCCCAAAACAAAAGAGGAGAACAACCGTCCACCGTAACCGAGATACCAAGTATACCAAGTATTTCTCCAGCTTCTCATGTTCCTGCTTCCTAATGTTGCTGTCATCCGGTATTGCTATTAAGCTATTATGCTACATCTATCACTACACCTGTGTTCCTCTGCTTATCCACCACTATGTTCGGTTGGTTAGGCATCACCAGTGTGTCTGTCTGTATCTGGACTGTGCTATATAACATAAAAGCCCTAAAGCATACGTGCATGAGCGACTGTCTTTGATAAACATCATTTATTGTGCAGAGTGGATTCATTTACATTCATACGTGCATTAAATTTGCATCAGTCTCTCTTGGTTTTCATTTCCTTCCACAGCAGTGACATAAAACAAAAGAGAAACGAAGCCTGAACCACTTTCAAATTCATCTAAACCCTGATGTACATAACTCAAGTTCCCCTTAGACTTTCTAATGAGTTTCCCATACGAGAGGTCAGAACTCAATGTGACAATTTCGAAGCATTTTCATTTTTTAAAGATATTCCTCTTAATTTTGCTCTTTAACTTTTGTTCCATGTATAAGAGCTTGAAGTCATAAAATGAATGGTATACAGTAATATAGTCCACAAAAACTGTAAAGTTAAGTCTAAAATTTTCCAAAACCAGAAGTGGGAATCTGCCTCAGACCCACAAGGTCTGTGGGCAGGATGCATGGAATTATCTCAATTGTCTTCTGACTAACCTCATTCAAAATTTAATTACACCCTCACAGTCAATCACGGTGACACCGGAGCAGAGTTTAGATGACAGCTGCAGTCTGCTGCACTCTACTCGACTGTCAGAGGTCTAATTAAGATCTCTGTACCTCTCACATTCAATGACCTTGTCCCTGCAGTTTTGTCAGTGACTGACACAAAGTACAGATGATAGTAAAGTATATTCAGGCTCGCTGCCAGGGATAAAAAAGGATATACTGTATATACATCTGAGCAAGGACATTCATTGCAGTTCAGTTCTTTGCATGTGAGAGAAAATGCAAAATACCTCAGTGCAGACCTCAGCCTCAGAGAGCTGTCCTTGGTGCTGAACTGAACAATCGCATACTCGCAGAAAGTCTAAGGCTTAGTCTCACTGATGAGTGTGTGACCTCTTATACCTTTAAAGAGTGCAGAGAAGTGGGGTGAGCCATCTGTTGCAGTGCCTCAGTTCACTCCAAGCAGCTTTTCTTCTTTATTTTCTGTTTGTATTTTTCTCCCAGCCTCTGGCACTCTGCTCGGCACCTTTGTCGCTAAACGTTGTCAAGTGGAGAGCTTCAAAAAAGAAATGTGCCTCTGTAGCTCATGGCGGCTAAAGGAGCTTCTAGCAGTGTGAAATGCTCGGTAGGTTCCAGTGGTGGAAGACGGATTCAGAAGCTTTCTACAACTGTGGCGGTCCACATGTGATGATCCACATGTGATGATCCACATGTGGACCGCCCAAAACACTTCAGTGACTGCAACAGAGTTTTGGTTTCACATACACTTCCTTCCTGATTTCCTGTTTGTTTGTACTTTTGCTACACTTAATTGTTTCAGATCATTAAACAAATTTAAATATTAGACAAAAATAGCACAAGTAAACACAAAGTGCAGTTTCTGAATGAAGGTGTTTATTATTAAGGGGAAAAAATCCAAACCTACATGGCCCTGTGTGAAGAAGGGATTGCTCCCTAAACGGTGCAATCAACCGTTTGTGATAGCTAGCAACAATTTTTTCACACAGCGCCATGCAGGTTCACCACTCTCTTACTGGTGAATTATGAGACCGTGCTTAATGATCCGGGGCCTAGAACATTTCTGTTTGTCTGAGCGGCTTAGTCCCAGCTTATTCCCTGACACTTTTATGCACACACAAATTTGAGACATGCTCTTGCAGAGCACTACATTTGCTGTTTTATGCATTTTAGGAGATTTAGAAGAAGTGACACACAGTGCCCAAGCTGAGTTGAACGGTTGCTGAACCCACTGCTCTAAAGACACCTACACTGTCTATGAATGCATGGAAACCAAGGTTGCTAGAATTAACTGATAACTTAGCGCTCCAGTCTTTTAACTAAGGTCACTTCTTGTGCGAAAAAAAACAAACAATTGTCTAAAACCAAAGCCTCAGAAAGCAATAGATAATGTCTCAAAATGAACTAAAAGAACATCACAAACCAAGCTACATCACAAGTGCTGACATATCCAGGTATTACAAACCTGAAAAGCAATTAAGATGAAGGTTAATAATCTGCACCATGATCTTCTAATTAGAGTAAGTTCAATAGCGTACGTTAAAGACAAAGAACACGCTGGCTCTTCCTTGAATCAACCTGGTGACCTTGTGCTGTCGGGATGCCCTCTCACATTAATTATAATTATAGAGCAGGCATCAAGCTGCCAACGTGAGTCATCGGCACTTAAAAGCTAAAATAACTCCTGCAGTGAAATGAGCTGCCATTTTTTTGATTCCAATAATTTCTTAGTTGCTTAGCAATCAGCATGTACAAAAGATGGGAACACAATGCTGAGCAGCTGAGAAGGTGACCTGTTTTCAAACCCCCCCCCCTCTCATTTAGTGGCACAGCTGAAATGTCACTACTTGACAGAAACCCTTTATTGACAGTTTATTCAGACGTCAGCCTGAAGTTTCTCTGAAAATGAGCGCGCAGCGAAAATATCTTTTGTAAAGAAGCTCTCCAGTGGGGAAGTCTTTTGTTCCCCACGGCACTTCCATATGTTTGTCACTGTTTGACGTTTGCATTGCTGTTGGGTTTTGTAGTGGAGCAGCAAGGCTAATGGCTACCCCAGTGCTAATCGCTGTGTGTGTGCGCACACGCATCTGGGTCAGCAACATGTCTTGTGCAGAAAGTCCTTTCAAAAATGATCTAATCAATTCATGACATGTATCATTTTATTCTAAAAGTCTATTTGCTTCAATCCATTTCTTTAATATTTTGGCATCTCAGCCTCATAAATTGTGAGGCTGTGCAGCCCAGGATGCAAATGAACTCACTGCAGAAACTATTACAACATCTTATCGGCAGTGTGTGCATTTGTCTCCATGTCCTTTTGCTTAAATCACATTTATATACACGCCAAACACACACAGGCACACACACACACACACACAAATCCAAAATTTCAATCCAAGCTCCTGCACCTCAGTAAATGGGCCACATTTGCATCTTTATAATATTCCCTTTCAGCTGCCTCAGCACAGGGAGCTGTGTGACTGGGTTTGATGTATTTGTGTTCTGCTTACCACTCGCTGTTGGATTAATTCTTAAACAGCTTCCGGAAACATCCTCTGAGCTCTCATTCATCCCCACCAGCCATTCTTTCATATCTTCTTTGCCCTGTCTCTTTCTTACTTTGCTTCCCACACTTTGTTCTCTTTCTTCTTCGTCTTTATTCTCTGCGTCTGCGTGTCACTCTTCCCATCTCCACGTTTCACTTCTGCTGACTTACGATGTGCCACCAACTGTCGTTTAGCTGAAGCGCTTATCCGAAATGACTTAGCCTCGTAATCAGCGTGCAGTCCCAGGTGTGCGCTTCATTTTCTTTGATCTGAGCCACGGTTGGAAAAGTTTAATTTGATGCATTTCTGGATTTGGTTTGTATCGCACAAAAGGGGCCCGTTATCAGCACATTTTCTTCTAAACTGTGATTAAAGACTTTGTCTTAAAAATGCAGTTTCTGCACACGTTTCTGTTCTGTTAAGAAGAATCAAGGACTTAGCTTTAATCCAGATTTCACTTGGTTATGCTGAGCTTCACATGCATGAGTAACAGCTGTAATCCTTTACTCTAATATTTATGGGTTTCTCCTTGGTTTGGATTAGTTATTATAAGAGTCACAACACAGTTCTCAGACAAATGACAGTTTTATAGTTATGTTGTACAACAAGGGAGAAAATCAGGTGTTCTGGAGAAGGTTTCCCTCTGCTCTCTTTGTTTGTAGCCTGCACTGGCTGATTGCGTTGCCACCTACATTTCCCCCGCCCTGCCTCCTCTCTCACCTGCATCCACCTCCCTCATTAGTTCCACCTTCATTACATCCACTGCTCAGATTGTTTCTGAGCTTCATCTACACCAGCATTCTGTTTTTAAATGTTTTTTCTCTTTCTACCTCTAAATCCTTCTCTGCTCTTTTCCTTGAAACTTGTATTTTTTATATATATTTTGGCAATTTGTAAAAAGCAACCCAGTTTAATACGAATATATAAGGTCAGTCACAAGAACTGCCTTGATACAGTAACATAAAGATTAGTAGAGAGAGAGATTCCAAAATATTGGACAACCGCCCCAGGTGAGTGACCTGGGGAAGAAGCACTCCCTTTTACCAGGAGGAGATCTCTGGCTGATCCAGGATCAGGGAGCCATCTGCTTCAGCTGATTGGAGGATGAGGAGAAAGTGAAGCGAAAACAAGGGAGCACAAAATGACTAGAAACAACAAACGGGGCAAAACACAAACTATGAGCGAGCACATAAAGGTTGGTGTCATGCAGTAGTGGCTTAAAAACACATTGTTAGTGGAAACATGTCTGGTGCAGTGCTCAGTGCATCAGTGGGATTCCCCCAGCAGCCAATAGTTCAAGAAAACAATGAGTCGGGGTCACTTAATCCAGTCCTACCTATAGGCTTTATCAAAAACCAGACATTTTTAACATTTTTGAGCTTAATCGTAAAAATAGAGCAAGTCTGTTTCCTGAATCCAACCCAGGAACTGGTTCCTCAGGACAGGGGCCTGATAGTGGAGGGATTGTCTGCCTATTTTAACCAAAAGTAAGTCTGAGAATAGTGCTCTGTTCGGATAATATGGAATTATCATCATTCAGGACTTTGTACGTGAAGCAGAAGATTCCACAAAGATCATCCTGTCTTCGTCCCGTCACCTCCACCTGGTCTTTACCTAACAATACAACACACTTTGAGGTGACTGCTGTTGTGATTTGGTGCTATGGAAAATAAAACCGAATTGAATTTTAAATCCAAGCCTGGATTTAATAGGGAGATAATATGGTTGAAATATGTAATTTAAACAGTCACTGTGGCCATTTTTGAGCACTATGAGGGAAAATGCATGATTTAGAGCTATAGTGTGTATGTAAAATTGACTAGACTTTAACCATTTAAGACTATCTCCAGGGTGGATGTAGCAGGGAGCCAATGAAGAGGAGCTATTATGGGAGAAATGTCACTCTTTCTAGTCCCTGTCACTACACTCACAGTGGCATTTTGGATTGACTGAAGGCTTTTCAATGAGCTTTTTAAACAGCCTGATAATAATGAATTACATCAGTCCAGGCTACAAGTAACAAAAGTATGAACTAGTTTATCAGCATCCCTCTGAGGCAGAATGTTCCCAGTGAATAATACATTATTAAGTTGACATGGAAAATAATAAAATGCAGAAATAAAGAACAAACCAAGCTACTTAAAAATTGGATAATATGTAAGTTCTGTTGGCTGTAATTGTGGACAGACCTGGTTCTACAGAAAGGTGCATGAGAAGTAGAGAAGAGTCCCATGTCTAAGGTTGAACCCTGCAGTCCTACAGAGGGAGCTAACTTCAGCCACTTGTATTCACGAGCTCAGATCTCATGACTACAGGTGAATGTTGGAATCCAGATGGTGTGGTAGACTGAAGGCTTTGTCTGTTGACTCACCAAACCGGCCTGGCACAGCACATTACACTTCATCTTTCCATCACCCGAACAGAATGACCCGAACACGACAGGAAGGTTAAGTAAAGTAACGTTATCCAACACTGGGGATGAGGTGGGAATCAGGCTGCCTTCTCAAGCTTTCACTGCCACAGGCCTATCAGTAGCTAAATAAGTCATTGGTTGTAATATAAACACCAACACCTATCCTCTTATATCCTTTATTTACCCAGATTAAAGTCTCACTGAGACTGAAAATCTCTGTTTTCAGTAGAGACCTGGTCTCGAGGGCAACAGAAATTACAACAAATAAAACCTGAGTAAAGAAATGAACTCCCCACATAACCAGTTCCAGCAATTTCACATCCGTCTGCAGATTGCAACAAAAAACAGGGGTAGTCTATTAAAAATATTTCTTCTTAATTCTATTCATTTTTCCCTAAAAACCAATCAGTGGGGAAGTCTGAGACATACAGAGATGGCCACTTAGCAGCAGCAGAGAAGAAGGATGTCCATGATGCCTGCTGCCAGTTACAAAATAAAAAGCACAATTGTAAAAAAATAAAATAAAATAATTGAACCTCTTTTGGTACTAACTGGATGCACTAATTAAAAAAAACAGATTATTATGATCAAAAAATTAAAAAGGTTGCAGACAGTATTTCCTCACAGGGAGAAGAAAAATGTATTTCTAAAAATGATGTTTCAACTTGGACAAGTTTTTTAATGTGAGTTTTAAAGGACAAATGATATAATGAAACCAACCAGTCCATAGTAACAAATCAAGAAAAAGAGCAGCACAGTATTTTTTTCTCTCCACTGCATCAGAAACTTCTTTAACTTTTATAACAGCAGCAGTTATTTCGCTGTATTATTCAATAACCTGACAGATGTTGGGGAATTCTTTCATTAGCAAACAGTTAGGCTTTTTAACTTTTGCTACTGAACTGAAGGATCATTTCATCTGAACAAAATGAGAACACGGAAAGATTACAATATGCCAAGAGGGTAAGATTAAAAATGTAAGTTAGTGGTTCTGCTGTAAATGATCTAGCCAGTTTAAGAAGCGATCTGCAGGTTCATCTGGATCCAACAGCTTTGAGGCCCTGTGGACGTCTGAGGACAAAAAGTCAAACGTTGAAGCACAGATTGAATTTGAGCGGCTGCAGAGAGAGTCTCCTGTTCTTTAAGTGGTTTTAAATCTAGACTCAAATAAAGACCCCAAAGAAAGAAAAGGTTAATTAAAGCAGTAGCCAATGTTGCATTTTTCAATTAAAGTACAGAAGTTTTATATAGTACAACACATGTAGTCACATCCCTGCTAGAATATTTTCATTATTTTTGAAAATTTCTCAGAATCATTAAGGTTGTCAAACTGTGACGTCACCTCTTTCATTAAGGACACTGAACTATTTATGAGCTGACCAAATATCAGCCAGGCTCCACCCCCTTCTTTGAGGAGGTTGGAAAGCTGAAAACCAGAGACGGTTACGGCCTTTTACACGAATTAACAGGAAGGAGCAAGTTTATAATTTTGATAAAAGCATTATAAATATATTTCCCCGCTAGTTCAGTATTGAGGTAGATTCTATTCAAGTCATAGTCCCATAAATCATGAAAGAAAGCTTGCTCCCAGGAATGCTTCAAATTTTGTTTAAAAACTATTTGAGGTCTTCAGTCCGGAAACATTTATGCAGAGTATTGATTCATTGCATTAATTCATTATGTACATTTATGTACATTTACAGTCCCAGTTCAAACCTCCAGTCAGATGAATTTTATTAAAATCTAAGGTAGCGATATTAAAGCATCAGAGGATGATGAGGATGATGAGGATGAGATAGAGGGCAAAAAGTTCAAATAGTTCAATAACTCATAGCTGGATAGTATCATGGAGATCCACCACCGCCTTTTCTGGTCAGTAACAACATAAAACACTGTACTGTATAATCCGAACAGGGGCGAGGATCAAGCGACCAAAAGTGTATTTTCTTTGCATTAATTGTTGTAGTAATATAGACGGATTTCTCCAAACCATGACTGTTTCATTTACGAGTTAAGGAAATGAAACAGTCAAAAGGAATAAATAGGTCAAGAAAATGAGGTAAGATGAGATCTTCACTGAAATGTGTGATCAAGTTTGAAGATTTAACATTCAGGTTGTGTCTTTTGAAAGGAATATAAAAAATGTCCACACTCCTCCTACACCGTACATGGACAGGGAAATTATCAAAGAGGTGCTGAGGGGAATTATTGTATGATCTACTGTGCAATATAAAGCGCCTTAAGGCGACAATTGCTGTGATTTGGCGCTATATAAATAAAATTGAATTGAATTGAATTGAACATGCTGATGGGCATGTACCAGCAAGAAGAATATTGATTAGCTCCAATCCAGTCCACTTAAAAAATCTGGTATGTCAAGGATTTTAGTCTTCCCCAGTTATATGAACATAATGCTGTGTAACATCACACATCATCCAGGAAATCAAGCTGTCTGGAAACACGCTGTGAATAAATTAAAGGAGATCTGACTGGCCAGGGTCCAATAGACAGCGTTTAATTATCTCCATCAGAGTAAATAAGAAGTACTTCCCTTTATTATGACTGTCAGCAGAGGGCAGGCTCCTGGCCCAGCCAACAGGGAAACAAATGAAAATACAAAGTGATGATAATTAAAGTTATCATCACTTAAGAAGCGAGATGGATCATTTTCTTTCATTTGACTCTCACTGCTTAATAAAGGGTGTTTGTTTAACACACGACCTCCATGCAGACCCAGACAAACGAGTCAGATTCAGAGTTAGTCAGAACTACTAGACTGTAAAATCAATAGAATAAATTAATATTTAATAATTAGTATTATTTTTGGCTAACAATCACAAACTTGTTTTGTAGAGAAACCCTGAAGGAAATAGTCCAAATCTGTGATTGATCTTTATGTTTTTAATCATTAGTTAGTATAACTGGCTTTGAGTTTCTATGTAGGTTTGTTTAAACTTTTTAATATCTTTTTAATTTTCGCATTATTTTTTGTGTTTTGCCACTGTGAGATTTCTGTATTTAGCTGGGCTTTGTCACTTCAGTTTTACTTTGAAAGCTAGCTGTCTCTTAGCTGTTTTAGTTGTTCTTAGTGATTGTCTTGATTGTCTTCAGCGGTGTCTCCTTCCCCTTCTGTTTCCACTTCACCAACAAGCGCCGTTCATTGGGAACACAAGGGAACAGATAAGGGAGACGAAAGCACGAGCATCACCAACGATTAAACATAGAGGACAAGACAGACTTACACAGAACACAGGAAAAGACTCAAACACGGAGACATGGATGAGACATAAACTAGAATAAATGACTCAACTGAACCCTAACTAAACTTAACATTAATGCAATCTAATGTAAGAAATACAAAAATACAAAATAAACTCAAAACGCTGGCTCACAGCCCCAGCCCCAGACACCATGGTGATCTACAGCAGTAATAAATGAATCATCTTTGCAGTACATAAAAACCCAGAGTGACCTCTGACATAGTCTGGATACAATAAATCCTGTGGAGTAGTACAGGCCTCTGTTTCCCTCTATATATTAAATATATTTTAACAGACCCCAGGGGTCCATTAAAAATTATAGATGCACTATCCACCACGAGAGCAACAAACACAACCAAACAAATTGCTTTATTGCAGGGATTAAACACAACATGTTGCTCTAATAATAATAATAATAATAATAACAACCCCCCCCCCCAAAAAAAGCAAGGAAGCCAGTTGGATTATGTCTGTATTCGTGATTTTAAGCTATTCGAATCCCTTCCTTTGTCTGATAAATCCTTTTAGATAAAGAGGCAATTATAGAATGCAAATGTACGTAAAAGCTTTTTGTAAAGATCTAATAATCTAACATCAAACCCTGAAAACAAAGAAGTGCTCCTCAAAATGTAGCTTCTTGTTTTTTTGAGGGGAGAATTAACATGACAAAGTGTCAGAACTCCACCGCTCTCCTCTCTACGTTTAAATGTCTCTCCTGGAGAAAACAGTCCATTCCCTGAGAGCCTTCTCATTCCCACTGACATCTCCCAGCATGTGCAAAGGATTAAAGAAGATTGTTACAGTTCAGGATATGAATACTGAGCAAAATTCCATTATGTCCACTCTTCGTGTAGAAAATTGCATTTAGATTTTGTACAAGTGTTGAATTTATTGTATGCCTGCTGTAATATCACGCCTCTCTGAGATGATTTGTTTGCTGAATTAAAGTGAAATTTGAAACAATACTGATGGTGCAGCAGCCCTGCTCGTTTTGTCTTTAAGGCCCCGAAATTGAAAACTGCTGTGAACTTGAGCAGCACGGCTTCAATAACAGCTCGAGAGGTTTCAGAGATGCTGTTTAATGCTTCAGGGTTCAATCTCAAAGGGAATACATTTAGAGTAAATGCACTAATGGACAGTGAAGCAGAGACGGGACAATTACGTTGAAAAGCAGCTACATGGTAAAATAAATCTTTGAAGGGAATTATTCTGTAGGCTCGCAGTAATATTTCACAGGGAGAAACTGTGGGGAGAAAGCTGTTAGTAAGCAATCTGTCCAAATGTTCTGTGATGGCGAGTGGGGGGGAGGTAAAATTATGGTGTGAGAGATTTCTCTTTATCCAAGAGGCTGCAGGTGATCTGAGAAAATGCATCAAAACAATTACACCAGAGAGAGGCCGAAAAACAATTTTGGGAGGCAATCAGCCCGTTTCAGATGGGTCATTGAGAAGTCGATGTAAGAAAGTGTTTTTGAAAGATGCAGGGGGAAAAATCTGCAATAAGAAAACACACGTGCTAAAGGTGAGAATCTATTCGGGGACAAAATGATAGTCACTCCATTTTTAGAAAAATAATATATTTTACCACCTTAAACAGTAAATAAAAAGCTTTTTTTCAACTGTTCTGATTGATTTTACTGTTAAGGCTCAATGCTGGAGATGAATTTCCAAACGGCTCATATCATACATGCAGAAAAACACCACGATTTCTCAAACAGTGCAAACTACAATAGACTCAGTTATTTTCTTGAGGAAAGCTGATGTGGAGTTTTTCCTGAATCTCCTCTTTTTAACACAAACTCAAGACTCTTAAAATTCTTCTCCCCGAAACTCTCAGTTTTTCACATTAGTTATTTTATGATCTGTGAAAACTTTAATCTTTGGCAGGATTTAGTCCTAGCTCAAAAGGAGACTTTTTTAAAAGGGAAGACGTCAGAACTTTGTGATTATTTCATCAGTAGGAGGAAACAACTAGGAAACGATGTACGTGTAGTAAAGTTTTCAGAGTTTTTGGATTATACTAAAATGTTCCAAAGCCTAATATCTGAATAAATTGTATTATTGTATCTGTATAAGTGACAACAGAGGACTGAACGTGGAATTATTTTTCTTAAAACATCTCAAGCTCAACATGATCTATTGTGCATATATGTAGCCAAGTGAACTTATACTATGCATGGAAAGGGTTTAAAAAGAGGGGATTGTGTTTATGACTAGTTGCCTGTCTACCAGAGGTCTGTTGTAGAGTTGTCATGGTGATGACTAGACCTCGCGTTTTGGGGGTATACTGTCCCATTAAGAGCCGCTGTAAGCCAGAGCACGCATGCACTCAAGTTTGCGTCACACACTGAGCGCTGTGAGCGGGAGCACTGGAGAGTCAGAGGCTGCAAAGGATTCTGTGGCTAGCTACACAAGAGGTAAATGTGCTGAAAAGTGTAGGCATACTGCAAAATATTGTCACCAGTGTTGTAGTAGACTGTAATTAGCTAAGTTTCTTTAGCGATGACTCCATGTTTGTGACCATTTCTGTAGAGTTCTTAACGCGCGACGGGTGTATGTTTAATGGTCACGTGCTGTGAGAGGGACTGAAGAGCGGGTTGGTGTGAGTAGTGACAGTGTCCTAACAGATTTCAAAGTTGTTAAGTTTATACTGTTATTCACTGTGCATAACTCTGTATGTTTCTGTTTGATTCAGAGGGGAGATCACTTGCTGTGTGATTCCTGTGTGTGTACTTGTCCTAGCAGTGGCTGTGTGGAGAAACCAAAGTGAGTTCATGATGTTCTCCCATAGAAATGTGTATGTTTAAAAGAGAGTTTACTGTGTACTTTATTGCCAGTTGAACTGCGAAATTGTGGGATGTAAACAATGTGTTTATTTGTTTTGTTTTCTCTTTCTTTTGTATTTGTTTCTAGACAGGTCACTACTGTTGTCTATACTGTTTGAATTTAATGTGTACATATGATAGTTACTGTTGCCTCAGACCCTGAAAGACAGTTTTAGGCTGAGCCAGTGGATAAGTTAAATTTTGCCGCTTTCACTCAAAACTATAGAATTAAAACTGTGCTCCTCCGAGTACAGTCGGAGAATAAAAAAGCCCACAAAAGAGTATTTCCCGTGTCCTGTCTCGTTCCCCATGACCGGGCCACATATAGATGAATAAATAAATGTGAACATTTTCCAAATGCATGCCTCACTTCATAATCAATGAATGGGGATACATTTGCTGGTGGCACACTTTGGCTTGTAAACTAGAGTTAGTTTGAAACACCCTAAAAACATAAAACCCATCCTGCAGTTACAAAATGCTGCTGGATAATCTTCTGTTTTCTTCTTGTCACATATTCTTACTGACCTCTATCCTAAAGCTCTCGCTTATGAGGTAGCGTGGCCACAAGCATCCTCTGCACTCTCCTACAGCTTCTTAAATATAGTTGGTACCTTGCTACAGGTCCATACATCAACGCTATCCTTCCTCCTCCGTGCGGCGTCTGTCTCCCACATAAAACTGAGCAACTCTTCCAGGTTTCTAAAGTGTTGTAACTGCTCATTACACATGTTTTACAATAACCACACTCTCCCCCATAGTTTTCAAATGAGCTGATGTTATGAATATAAGCGCACAATAGCTGAGTGCAGTGAACAGTCAGTGGACCAAAGAGAGATTAAAAGATTTAACTGAAAGACAAAGCTGGGAGAAAATTGTGTATGCATGATGCTTGGCCCTAAAGCAACAGAGACAAACTGCAGATGCACCACAGTAAGATGAAGCTGTGTGTGTGTGTGTGTGTGTGTGTGTGTGTGTGTGTGTGTGTGTGTGTGTGTGTGTGTGTGTGTGTGTGTGTGTGTGTGTGTGTGTGTGTGTGTGTGTTGGGATCATTACTCAGCAGAACAGTTGTTGGCATGGACGAATGGATCAAAGGTGTTCAGTCAACGTGCCAGCTCAGGTTTTTTTGGTTGATATCACCAGTCTGGGAAAGCTGAGCACTTGTTTCTTTTCTCATTCAATTTGTCAGGAGACGCTTTCAAGCTCTCCCTCTTCATTAAGACCCCAACATTTTCAAAGGCCAGTCTCATCACTCTCACATGAGCTGGAAGGTGTCATTTGTCATGCAGACAGGAGGGGGCTGACAAACACGATCACAGACTGAGTGACAAGGATTCAGCAGGCAGGGATTAAAGAGAAATTTCAATCAGGAGGGGTGATTTTTTTTAAGTTTTACTTACTGAACATGGCTTTTAATTTGTAGAGCAACTATATATATTTAATTAAATTTATAAATATTTCTATTCCCATCATCATCTAGCTCTAAGTCGTGTATGGCTGCTGGTGATGGAGATGGAGGTTGGCGGGTGAGCATATTTGTGTCAGGAGCTGTGGGGATCAAACATTCAGAGGAAATGAAGAAGGGATTTTGTAAATAAGAAAGGTGTAAGGCACAGCAAAACGAAGGGGGAAGGGCATTTGATGCAAGCGAAAGAAAAATTCATATTTTTCTTTTTGAGTCAGCTGTGACCCAGATGGAACCTAAAACAAAGAAAACTGTCCTTCTGGCTGATTAGATCCAAGATGACTTATATGGTAACATCAAAAAGTTGGGAAAATTAAGCCAGAGAAATGGTGAATGAAGTATGGAGGCGTGTGAGTTTATGGCTTTGCTACACTTCACTCTAAATGTGCCAAATTACAAGTCAGTATCCCATGTGGGAAACATACCGTGTCGGATATCTGCCACTTTCCTGTTGCTGCCAGATCTTTCAGCAAAGTTTCTAACCCACGTTACTGATACCTTTAAGCCCAGCTGAGATAGAGAGCGAAATCAGAACAAATGCATTTACTCCAACCACAGCTGGAACAGCTTTGATTTGAGTTAGCTAAACAAATCTCAGTACTTTTTCTAAATGATGATATAAGCTGAACAGAATGTTTAATATTATGAGGCGTCCCAGGCTAGATGAGATATATATAATCTGCAGTGGGTTATGGGTCTACCGCAATATATCCTCACCACTGGGCATGCTGGGAAAACTTCCAAAGGTGGGTCCCCAGGAGGCATCAGACACTCAAACCACTCCATCAATCCCATACTGGAAACTCATTTCAGCTGCTTGCATTCACAAACTTACTTTTTTATTCATTATCCAGATTCAATTACCAAAGGCAAGGACTGGGACATAGATGGACTGGTAAAGCTTTAATTTTTGACTCAACTCTCTCTTCACCACAATAGTCCAGTTAGACACCTGCATTATTACTGACAGAGACTGTGTTGGCCCTGCCACAGACTGGTGGCCTGTCGAGGGTTTACCCTGCCTCCACAAGAGACAGGGTAGACCCTATGATAGCTGGGATAGGCTCCAGCCCCACCACGACCCTGGAAAGGATCAGCAGAAGAGAACGGATGGATGAATTATTATTGAAACAATCCACCGGTTCAACTCAGGCTCCACCTTCCCATTAACCCAAGAAGATTCTTGATTCTTGAACTCCCTCACTCAAAGCAGCCTCACTCCTGAAACAAAGAGGGAGCACTCCCCAGTTTTCTGGCATTGAACCATAGCCTCAGACTTTGAGTTGCCAACTCTCATAGCAGCCATGTCACACTTGGCTGCAAGCCGCTCCAGTGTTGCTGGAAGTCACACTAATAAAGCCAACAGAGCCTCATCATCCACAAAAAGCAGATGGCAAACCGCTGCGGCCCGTCGAGGCTCACGTGGATAGCATTCAGTGGTTGAGTTCAATTTAAGCATTGTTTAAGTTTGAAATGAAGCATACAGTGTATAGGTTAAAATATGCTTAAAGTCATTGATTTTTACACAGGTGGAGTTCTGTAACAATTACTGATCATGCTAGCTTTCAATCACTATTTGTTTTAAATGGTTTCCTATTCATTTACTTTGGTTAGTTTTCTGCACCAGTTCTTCTTGGTTAGGTTCCAGAAAATATAATTTATGGGTTAAAAAATGAGACAGAAAGGGTCCCCAGGCTTAGATCCTACACAAGTCTACCTCAAATGATGAGTGAGAGGTGTACAATTAAAGCCATATAATAACAAAAATAACGTGGGTGAGGATTAGTGAGTGTCAGAGCCATGAGCCAGGATTAAACCGAGATCATCCTTGAATGCATCAGGAAGATGGTCCCCAGGAAGAAGTGCAGCAAGCGATGAGAAAACATGAAGAAACATAAAGTCCCTCTGTGAGATGTACCATCAGCAGACAGAGGAAGTGGCTGACATCCAGAAATCCTACGACTTGAAGGATAACAAAGAGGCTCAGATCATGGCAGCATAAGAACAGGCACCAGATCCTTAGAGGCAGGAGAGTCTACCACGGCCGACAGGACCAAAGCCACAGGCTGTGAAAAGGAGCCCTGGAGATGGTCCGGGACATAGTAGCAGGATTTAAGATGCAAGCTGGGATAAATCCATTTTATTCTGCTCATCCAATATCCAATCACCAGGATTTGGGAGCACTAAGCCAGCTGTCATAGGGTGAGAGGGAAGATACATCCAGGAAAGGGGTAACACAAAGGGACAGACCATGCCAATTCCCCTAATCTCATGCATGTCTTTGGGCTGCACCTGAGGAGAAAGCACACAGGCACAGGGAGAACATCCACACTCCACACACAAACATACCAGCCAGCCGGTGGATTCTTATTATTAGTAGTAGTAGTTGTATTATTATCAACATCAACAACAACGATAATAATACCGCATTAATAAAGAATTCTGAAATATGGAGCAAATAAAGTACTTTTCATTATTTCATTCATCATATCTTCTTTTTTAAATTTTCTTCACGTGTGTTTTGTAGTTTGATTTGCTGCTGGTGTCATACTTACAGGTCTACGCTCTTTTTATTACTTTTTATTGCACTGCTGAAATGTAATGTTGCGCTTTATCTTCTGAAGGGCTGTGGGGGACGGCCTACTTGTCAGCATTGTCAATAACAGTTTGGGATTTTTAGCAGACGGCAACAGACCAGCGGTCTGCAGCACTGTGGGAACAAATGGGACCACCTTTGACTTATAAAAACTGATGCATTGAAGGCATTTTGTCACCACAGTCAGAAGCAGATTCCTTCTCCTTCATCTTGACAGGACTACTTAACTGTGGAGATGATGGGGATAAAGTGCAGAGAAAAAGAAGAGCGGTGTGAGATGTAGCACTTCCTTTATTCCTCATAATGCAACCCCGACTTCACTATATGGGGAAAGCTATCCATGTCCCGCCAGAGAGGATGCAACACCTTAATCTCAAACATGAAGCCTTATGAGACTCAGCAGAGCAACCATCCTGCACACCAGGTCAAACCTCATCACATGAAGGGTGGCACAGCTCTCTGTGGGAGGTCCGCCTATGAAGTGCAAATCGCTGAGTTTCTCTGCACGGAAAAGAAGCATGATGGATGCATGTCAAGCAAGGGATGAAAGTAGAGCTGAGCTGGTGAGCTGGAAATGGCAATATACATGAATAAGTTATGCAGCATGTGTAAAAGCCCATCCAGAACAGCTTCCTGTTAATTCTCAGAAGGCTGATTTTGGGGAGCAACTCAGTGCTGGTCTGTCAAAGAATCTGCACGAATCATCAGTTCATGTAATTGTAGGGCTCGCAACCATGTTTTCCACTCATGGGATGCTCAAGTTCTTTGTTTGAGATAACACCCCTCAGCTATTTTCAGCTTGGGGTTAATTGCTTGAGCAACACTTTTCTCAGGAGTGAACTTGTGTGACACAGAGAAGTTTGGCAAAAACCTGTTGCATAACTTTCAGATTTATTTATTTTTCTACTCTTCAAATGTGCAAAAAGCATGAAGGAGAGATCGAGTGTGATACAGCTACCGTGATGCATTCCTTCTTTTCTGTTGAAGGTTTTCATATTTGAAAATTGACTGAGTATCACATCAAATTCACTCCAGCTCGAGCTGTTAGAGGCAAGCAGCAAAGAGTTGTCTAAGGTCTGTGTTTTAGGCCGTTTACACATTTGGCTGCAAAATTGAACAGAAATTATGTTTTCTAAACAGTAGTAGGTTATTTAATACCTGGGGCTAACTTGCTTTTGTGTATCAAACAACACTTCACTGGAATTACGTTTTAGACGAGGACTAAAAAGACAGCAATCTAATCAGGTAGCCATGGCAACAAAACAAGGGAAAAGCAGGCATTGTTCAGTTTATGGGCACAAAAAAGTCAACATGCTGCCAAGCTGTGGCAAGTCCACAAAGCTTTTTTGGTGGAGGTATAAGTGGTGTCCTGTGTGTGAGTGAGAGCAGACGAAGCAGGGACACAAAACTAAGAAACTGGATGTTTCAGGAGATACACACCAGTGAACCTGAGGTGGTTCCTGTAAATCTCAAGCAAACCAAAGTAAGGTAAAGTAACTGTGTTCACTTCTGCCCAGGTAATAGAAGCATTATAACCAGAATCATCAAAGAGATCATTAAAACTGCCCAGAACATCACTGAGACCCATCCACTGAGCATCAGTGGTATCACTGCAGTAGGTAAAACCCACCCAGTTCACTCTGCCGCCATCTGGCAAGGAATAAAGTAGGATGCTGCTGTACCACCAGAATTCAGACAAGTTTTTCCCCCACACTGAAAGATTAGTAACTCTTTTTTTAAGCTAAACAATAACAATATGACTAAAATAAATACATAACTATCGTTAAACAGCTTAATTATTCAGGTTTATCATCCAACTTTGGGTTGCATGACGATATTAAAATATAAGGGGACATGAAGAGAACATGGCAACAGGACAATTGAGGCAGATCGTGCAAATGACAAATAATCAATAGAGAAATGGACGTGATCAGTTTAGGTCCTTGTGTATTAGGTTCCCCTTGTGTCTTTGTCCCGTGTCCTTCTCTGTGTGTTTGTGTTTATGTGTGTGTGTCCTTGTGTCTTGTTCCCTGTTCTGTTCCTGTGTTCCCCTCCTTGATTTCATTCCATGCCTTTCCTGTCTGTCATGTGTTTCATGTCTGTGTGTTCCATGTCCTATTGTCAAGCTCGTGTTGTACAGTCTGCGTCTCACTATGTTTCCTGTTTTATTTTTCCATGTTCGGTGTGTTTAGTTTTGCTTCCCCTGAGGCGTCATGGTCATTTGTGTCAGCTGTGTTTCCCGTGTGTTTCCACTTCTCTCGTTACCCTTCTGTGTATTTAAGTCCTCTGCTTCCTGCTGTTGTTGTCTGTTAAACCTACCATGTCTCAGATGTTCATGTATTTCCTAGTGTTCCAGGTTTTCATGTAGCTAGTTTTCCCAGTTTAGGTTTTTGTGACTAGTTTCTCTTTTAGTTCGCTTTCATGTCTGGTTAGTGTTTTTGTTTTTTGACATAATAAAAGGCACGCTTTTTGTTAAAATCAACTTCTGTTTCCATGTTTCGTTTGTCTGCATTTAGGTCCACTACTCTCCACTCCACACGGTGACACACAGGCTCTAAAGGAAATGTGGTAGCACGACTACATCATCAGCACCCCTGTGTTGACCCTGTAACACACATGAACATCTGGTATCTGCTCGTTTCAGTGAACTGTGACTACATTTCACTTCATTGATTCTCAGCTAAACCTTCATTGTTCTGTTTTTACCCTAATTTGTTTTATTATATTTTACGGTTATAATTTTCTCCAGAAGCTTTGGTGTTTTTAGTGTTAACCTGCAGTAACATAATTGTCTTCCTTCTAAGTTTCTATCTCTGTGCTCATCAGAACTCGGTTAATGAACTGTGAGATCAGATCAGCAGGGGGAAATTTCACTCCCCTTTTCACTCCAATTTTTGCCAGATATGATACTTGTAGGGATACAGTGAGGAGAACATCAATTAATACACCAATAATTATGCATTATAGAGAGTAGGTGGGCCAAGCCCAACGCTGTTCCTAGAAAGACTAATTGAATAATGAGATAATTACAGCCAGGAAAAACGCTGAACAGTGAGCATTCATTTCACACTGACAGTTATAAAGTTATAGTTTTCACAGGAGAATAACTTAAACAGATTTAAAGAGAAAAAAGAATTGACTGACGACCACAGCCCTAAGCAGGTTTTCCCACAGGGTTCAGATTTGGATTACAAGTGTCATCCAAACATCAAAGTTTTTAGGTGACACATATAAGCAAAATGTTAAAAGTGCAAGAAGGACTAAGATGGGGAAATGGATTTACATATAAACTTGAGTTTCATTCTGTCAGCATGACGCTTATCTTCGGTCACGCGACAAATGTACTGTTGATGTTGAATAACAATTTCACACACCAGATATTCCTCCTCACTCCAGTCTTCATCACAAATTGTGTGTGTCTGTGTGGCACAGTGTAGTTACTGCACAGCACGCCCCTGCAGAGAGGAGCGCAGCACGCCGTGAGGGAAAAGACTCTGCTGTCGTCAGCTGACCACGCAGTTCAATCAGATTTCAAAGTTACATTTGTCAGCCGCTGCAGATGTTCAGTAGATGCTGGGATTGCTACTTGTTTACTTTCCTGTGTTTTCAGTGAAGTCTACAGTGATAAAGGTTGGCTGAGTGATTGAAGACGTGTGACGTGAAGTCATATCTGTTTACTTTTGTTCAGGACATAAATCTGAAACTGTCTTCTTTCATCTACATGCAGGTATTTGTTACTTTCTAACTGGACATTTATCATTCTTATTAGCAGGCTTTTCTGAAAGTTCCCTAAAAAGCTTTCCCCTTATCGAAAACACCACAGTAAAATTGACAGTGACTAGAAAGAGAGGTTGTATTTCTCCCTGTGTAGCTTCTCTTCCCCGGCTCCCTGTGACATCCAGCCTGGAGATAGTCTGAAATGGCTGGAGTCTAGCCAATGTTACACACATACTATAGCTCTAAATCATGCATGTTCCCTTATAGTGCTCAATAATGTCCACAGTGACGAGCTCTAATTGACTGATATATGTTATCCTGGACTGTGTTCCCCTCTCCATCGGCTCTACGTGCTGCCTAGTCTACAAGTCAGTGGCTGATGTTTGGCTTCCTGCAGCCAATCTGAGCAGCTGCACACTGCTGGAGGTCACTTACTTTAACACAGTCACAATTATAGCTGGCAAGCGAAAGCAAGGCCGACCAAAGATCACATGGCGTCGAACGTTCATGGACGATCTGAGAACTGTCGACATTGCCTGGGACGAAGCTTAAGCAGTCGCTGCTGACCGACATCGATGGAGATCATTAGCTGCCCGATGCGCCACCTGGCGTAGGAGGAACTAAGTCTAAGTCTAAGACAATTACAGCTTCCACAAGTAAAAGTGTGCATCCAATTAGACATGTAGGGATATAAGACAATGTAGCTCAAGAGTTCAGTGATTGTCAGCAGGCACACTGAAACTCCATCATCCAGTGTGTCCAGACTGCACAGTGCCGAGGGCACCGGCTGTGTACGTATCCTCCAAGCAGACTAGTGTAGCATAATAACAACAATTATGCTTCCTGCATGTTTGCAGCTGCCCATGTGACCATCCACAAGGGATTATAATCCTGGCTTTATGCACCACGTAGTCCCATAATCTGCCAAAGAACTGCAATGCATTTGTTGTTTGTGACAATTTGATTCAAGACATAGTTTTCAAGAATATTAATATAAAGATGTTGCACTGCAGAAAGACTTTGTTTTACTGACTCAATACAAACAGTTCACATTCCTCCAGCTGGGTCATGTTTTTCATGAACAGAAGTTTCCTTACAATCAGACTGAGTTATATAAAAATCAGCAGTGTTGCCCTGTGAGTGGGAAGGAAAACAAACAAACAGAAAGTCAAATGAGGCGACCAGATAAGGGCTTCTGTGAAGGAACGGATGATCATCATCTCAGTGGAAGTCTGGAGACGATGCTGATTCTGACCACAAACGTTAATAGAATATAAAATAAGAAAAATAATAGAAAAGCTGCAGATACACTCTCACAAACTGCAACACCAGGTTAGAGCAAAATAATGATGCATGTAAACAAAAGCGGCGCTGACGCTGATATCCACCACTCGCATAAAACTGAAGACTGTAGATATTTCAGCTCAAGTGAAGATAAGAGGGAGAAGGACCACGGGACGTGAAATCCATTTCAGTTTTAGTTTTACCGAGGTCGCACAGGTGACACATCCAGCTGTCTTCTCTACCTCAATAGAGAATAAAGCAAAAGGATTAAAGGGCACACTGTAACGTTACAATCCAATGGCAGTGCTGTGAAACAGGCTGCCACCTATTACAGTATTATGCGTGGATCAGTGAAATTATTGCAGAGCTATTTTCAATTTCAAAAGGTCAAGATTTTTACAAAGTCCTGCTTTACTGAAGCAAATCTTGAATTAAGAGCCGAGATTTCCTTTAAGACCTTTGCTTACATGTCACATAACAGCTTCTGCTTTATGTAGAAACAACAGTGTGGATCAGATGTGTGGTTTGGGCATGAAGGTCACTGACCTCAGTCATGACCAAACGCGTGTTGATGGCTGTTTCAAAATAGAATAGAATAGAATAGAATTCAACTTTATTGTCGTTGCACATGTCACAGGTACAGGGCAACCAAATGCAGTTTGCATCCAGAAGTGCTTTAGCCATGATATAGATATATTACAATATATATTAGCAATAATATAGATATGTAAGTATATTACAGAAATGGGTCTATTATGGTATGTTATAATGTACACGGTATGAAGTATGTTATGAATATGCTATAACTATAAGTATGTACAGGCTATGAACAGGATATAAATATGAAAAAAAAACTATACAGAATATGAAATAAAAAACTATACAGAAATATGAGATATACAGTTATACAGAAATGTGAACTATGCAAGTTATAAACAGTTGTAGGATTAAAAATTATTGTATGTACAGAATGATTATTTACACAGAACTATACAGTAGTGCAGTTAAGATAAGTGAGATATGTGGATAATTTCTACAGAGGCTATATAAAGTCCTAGTGGTTGTGAGTGGTGGTTCAGTCCAGGTTATTATTGTGTGTTTGAGGGTACAGTTGTCCATTGTGTGTGTGTGTGTGTGTGTGTGTGTGTGTGTGTGTGTGTGTGTGTGTGTGTGTGTGTGTGTGTTCAGTCCATGAGTTTAACGTGGGTCAGATGTCAGGAGGCAAAATGGGGACATTTACAAATCAAAACAAGTGTCAACTATCAGCTGCAAGCATCTGTGTTAAGAGCAGTTTTCTCTAAACAAGTGTTTGCCCAGAGACGCTATTATAAGGTCATGAGTTCATCTATTCATTTCTTTAACTGAAATAGGAGCTAATGAGTCTCACCAGTAAATCAATCTGTAAATATATTCCCATTCAGATGGCTTCAGCAGCTCCTCTAAAAGGTTAATGCAGGGAGGGACTGAAAAAGAACCACAATCAGGCCGTTTAAGTGGTTTTGAAGCAACACATGACAGCATCCTTTTTTTGATCCCAACCATTAACAGAGTGGTTTTTGTGACCTAATCTGACCAGACAGAGGTGATGCATTATTCTCCTCTGGGTTGTATTACAGGGCTTGTTATCAAGTTAGCGGTGGGAATGTTATGCTGCAATAGGCGTACGCTGCTGAGGAATTCCCATGATGCACTGGGTGTTTCTTCTTCACTCACTAGACCTCTCTGCACTGAATCATACCTGTTATTAATCTCTGTCTCTCTTCCACAGCATGTTTTATTAGGCCTGACTGTGACATGTCCCATATCAACATGTACAACACTTTAATAGATAAAATCAGTTTGGTTTGTCAAAGATGCTTCATCAGATGTGATTGTTCCGATAGGTTTGTATTTGGTTATGTTTTTTCTCTAACTCTATTCATGGCTCACTGACTGACAGCCAGGACTGGGCTACTGTTGTTCATCAAAACACCACAGTGGCCGAAGTGACAGCGTGTTAGTCATTGTGCTGTTTGATTAGAATAAATCCCTGCAGACTCTTTGCCTGTGTGGCTGCTCTTCTCTTACCTAAACTGTGCCAAGAAAATACAGCCAGGGGCCGCCGGCGCTGCCAGAGGCCTGCTGTGTGGGAGAGGTCTGTTGATTCCTCGTGGCTTTTGCCACAGATCCAATCATTCCCTCGAGAATATATTCACATAAACAAATTAAACCGTGAAAGTCAAAGCTGCACCTGGATTCGCTTTCTGCTTGCATTAAGTTCATTTTCCTCCCTTGGGAGTTTGTTTTCATTTGAGCTTGTTAGCATTAATTTCATTAATTCAAACACCCTTTGAAGAAAAAAAGTCAATGAAGATTGCTAAAAGTTTTCTCAACCACTCCAAAATTCTAATTTTAATTGCATTCAGGCCCCAGCTCTCCTCTCCAGACCCTTGACATCCCACTGACTTGGAATTTCTTCTGAAGCACCAGATTGACTCTGGAGGCAGAAATAAATTAGCCAAGACAGACCTCATTAGCCACAGTGTATTGAAGCTTGACCACCTTGGACACCTGCATGCCACGCAGGGAATTCTGGTCAAAAATATAATTTAATTGTAAATGTCAGTGACTTATTTTCAGATGCTTTCATTAAAAACGAACAAAGTGGCTAATCTAGAAAACTCACAATTATAATTCACATCATTTGTTTTATGTAAATGTTTTGATTTTCTGCAACCAAATCAGCTCACGGCAGATTTAATTCACATTGCCTTAAATATATAAAACAAATATAAAGGACAATATTATATCTGAGATGATAAAATACAGCATCAAAGGCTCAGATACAGCTGTGCCAGATGTCTTCTTCAGTTGCTTTTATTTTGCATTTTTGATGCCTTAACTTCTCTCTGTGTCTTTTCCTTAAATTTCCCATTCACACTGCACATTTCATGAAGAGATGAATACAGGATTTACTAAAAATGAGATGGTGGGAAGCAGCCTAAATGAGTTAGCCTGTGCTTTATTATCCCACTCCCTTATGTGCGTATTGAATAAAAAGATGAGGGTACAAAAAGGAACAAAGGAGGGCAGGAAAAACAGAGGTGAACTGAACAGGAATCCAGGATAAATTCATGCAGATGAAAAAGTGTCGGGCAGACAGGAGTTTCTGGAGCTTTATATTTATTCATTCATTTCTTGTTCTTTACCTTCTCTTGATTAAGAAGTCCTTGTTGATTTTTTTTATCATTGATAAAAAGTATAAAACAATTCTTGAACACAAGCTTTCTCATGCTGGAAAGCCTAACAAGGATATCTGGCATGTTAATTTAATACATCCATCCGCAGTGAAATTACGTCACAGACATTAGCACAACGGTCCTTTTGGAGCTATCTTTTAACAAAGACGTGCCCAGAAAAGATGGCCATCCAACGTTATTCATGGTCAAAATGTTTGCTGGATAATTGCATAGACTGTGATGCTGAGATTACATTAATTGACTAACATAATTGCTGAGTTTTGCACCATTCCACTTTGATTTAAGCCAACCAGAAAGGTTATTTGTTCAAGCTAATTCAACTTTGTCAAATGCCCAGCCAACATAATTGAAATATTGAGCTGCTGGAATCATGTTTATAGCCTGAACACAGTGATGCAAATTGCTTCATTATCTCAGGGAGTCAGAGTCAGAGTCTGTGCACAAACACCTGCCTTAAGGCATAAAGGCACAAAGGAAGGAGCTCTGTGTATGGATCGGTGCCAGAAGATCACGTCGTAAACAGCAGGTACACAATCTTTACTGGCCTCGCTGACATTTACTTTTTTCTTTCTTTCTTTCTTTTTTAAATAAAATCACATCGTCTTTCTCTACCTTCATTCAGGGGAAAAGGAGACCTGCTGTCACAGAGATAAACTGTTGCATAGTTTATTCGAAATATAAATAAATGAATGAGCAATGAAGAAACTAATTACAATCAATATCATTTTAAATGATAGTCAGAGACTGTCTGACACTGCATTTAATAACTTCACAACATAATATTGGCAACAACACAGTGTGTGTGTGTGTGTGTGTGTGTGTGTGTGTGTGTGTGTGTGTGTGTGTGTGTGTGTGTGTGTGTGTGTGTGTGTGTGTGTGTGTGTGTGTGTGTGTGTATAGAGCTATCATCCTTTACTAATATTAAATGTAGAAGCAATCCGTCAGTGAAATGCTGTTAGCAAATACAAACCCAGCTCCAGAGCTGTTGGGATGCTCTGTGTAAATGTAAACAACAGCAGAATGAAGTCATTTGTAAACCCCATAAACCCATATTTTATGTACAATATAAGCTAGAAAGCATTCCAAATATTAAGTGTTTAAACTGCAAAAGTGTAATTTTGAATCTGTTGATAACAACATGTCTCAACAGAGTTGGGTCCCATCATGTGGCATCGCCTCTTCTTTTAGCAACAGTGTGGGAACTTAAGAAAGCAGCAGCTGGACTTTTAGGGGAGGAATGCTGTCCTGTTCCTGTGTGATGGAGGATTCTAGCTGCTCAGCAGTCCTGGCTCTTCCATGTCCTATTTTTGGTTTTGTGCCTAAAATCTTCTCAGTTGGTGAAAGATCTGGACTCGAGGCGCAAAAAAATATTTCAGTTTCAACAAATATGGGTTTATAAGAGTTCCACATTACTGTAGCCTGTTTTAATTTACATTTTGCAGTGCATAAACTTCAAACACACACACACACACACACACACACACACACACACACACACACACACACAGCCCACTGCTATTTTGCTAAATCACACACAAAGCAATAAAACAACATACTACTTTAATTTCTGAGCCAGTGTGTGTATGTGTGAGCCTGAATTCATATCTTTGTGAGGACCAAAAATGGGAAGTTTACTATACTCATGGGGACCAAAATCCTGATCCCCACAAGTTTTTGTGTGTGTGTGTGTGTGTGTGTGTGTGTGTGTGTGTGTGTGTGTGTGTTACCACAGTGGGCTGTCTGCTCTCTGTGTGGACTACCATAATCCCTTAGCAGGATCACAGCGATGCGACACTTATATTGCTGTAAGCCGAGAGGTCATGCGTTTCCCGAACACACACAAGCATATTTTGCTGACCTCTTATTTATAGGCCACCCATAAATAAGAAGTCAGTGTTTTTGACCTTTAAGTCACATTTACATTTTGAACATTAAACTTGATCCCAAATGTCAAAGATGTCATGTCACAGCGTCTTCAGGAGACGGATGCACATACCTGCATTTTGCCAGGTCAGGGTGAGGAAAAAATATAAAGATTTCATATCTATACTCTTTGTATTTGTTAGGATTTTGGCACAGCAATAGTCTTATAATACTTTACATATATAGGTGTGTACATATTTACTACCCAGCTTACTGACATGAAGTTCCTCGAGGGGCCACTTGAGACCGAGTCAAGCGAAATGGCCAGATTTACACCAGGAATAACTAAGTTAACAGTCTGCTCCAAGATCAGTATTTTCTGCGATGCCAGTTTCATGCCGTGCCTTCTGCCCTCACCATGTGTTCTACCAACCCAGTATCAAGGTAAAGCGTGTAACAGACACGCTGGTCCACCATGTCCATTTCATGTTCTGCCTCTCGAAAGTGTGAAATGGACACGCATGCAGAAGTTGCAGTAAGCTGCAGCAAGCTGGTGGGTCAGCGTGTCTAATACATGCTGTGCCGTGATATTAGGTTGGTTGTACGTGACATATGGTTTAGACAGCAAGCTGACCACTCACCAACTGATACAGGAGCCAAGGTTGAGATATTTCACTCGACCTTTTCATTAAAAATAAATGAATGACAGTTTTACAATGAAATTACAGAACAACATCATATACATGCAGAACTGCACACCTTAACTGGACACCAATCAGTCAATGGCCAGAGCCACCATTATGTCACCCAGTGGTGTTAGATATTTTAAAGCATCACCATTTGAGCACGTTGGCTGCTACCACGTTGGTTTGTTGGAGCCAGAAGTGACCAAACAAACAGTGGAATGTAACAAACTAATGAAATACTAGAACTTAATTTGTCACCCAGCAAGCCAGTTCCATTTAAAATGCTCTGAAAAGTCCCCAACCTGACCTCTCAACCTCTGAACTTGACTTCTCAAATATATATGAGATAAATGAAGTTTACAATTATTTGACTTGTATGTTTTTACTATGTAAAAGTCTTGAGCCACGTGTCTTTTCAAGGAGTCAGTGTTTGATCATCTTGACTGAAAACAGAGCAAAAGATGGAAACATCCAACGATGTCTTGAAGGACACTGGCAGCTCAGTGACTTGGGTCAATGAGGCTCAATGAGTGGCCTCATTCCAGTATTATATGAAGATGAGCATGGAAATATCCATTGGTAAGCTACATTCTTTCCATGCCACATCAGTAGGCACCACATAAGACTTCTAATGGACACCATGGGCCTGGAGACCACATGTTGAGAACCGCAGGTCACCAGAAAAACCTACCAGTGCTGTTATTTGTATCTGAGCATTTCATATACTTATTACACATCAGTGTAACAGTGACAACTCCTGCAGGCAAAGAGAAGCAAGGTTTTTAAGATACTCAGTTAATACAAAACAACAGGAGTTAAGCCCTGCGAGATCCAATCTAATATGAAACTGCTGACAGTGTGATCCCCACTTTCCTCTGAGACTGTTGTCTGTCTGCTGCTGCTCCCCACTTCTTGATCCCTCCTGGGTTTGACCTCTGCCTCCCAACCTGCTGAGCGCGTGCTGGATTTGCCAGACGGTCAGACCTCAGCGCTCGCCTGTCTGATTTTGACTGTAAGCTCATTAGTATTTCAAGCCAAAGCTGCTCTTATCTGTTGTGTCAGTCTGCAAGTCACGAGTTCAAATCCCGTTTATACATGTTACACTTACTTAACCTCGAAAAATGTGCGAGAGAGTTTAAATCTCACTAAGACAAAACATCGTGTAATTACCAAAAACACCTCAGCTTTTTTCCTCTGGCTCATTTTCCATGAAATGATCACGTTATCTGTTTTGAACACTTCTGAGTATGACTATGATTATTCACCAAACTGAATTTGCTCTTCATTAGTCTTATTAATTGGAGTAAATAAAAACAGTTGAGTTCCTTTAATGTGTTTGTCTAACAAACAGCCGGAAACTAAATTGATATTTTGTCGTCTTCAAATGTTTGCCATTGTGCTTGATACTGAACAGAAAAGGCCATTTTCAGCCGTTTAGTGTGAACATGATCGCCCACACAGAAGGAGGAAATACCATAATGAAAGAGCAGAAGGCTTTTTGTCTCCTCCCTTCCCTCCAGATTGAATTAACAACCTTTCTCATCATTAGTTCCTTTAGATCGCTGATCATCCTATTAGGCCCACTGCATCCTCTTCTCATAGCATCCATCTCATTATCCAGTCCATCCTCACGTCCTCCGTGTCCTCTGCCTCTTTTTCATTTCCTCGTTCTCAGCCGGACTCTGAGCCTAAACCCAGACGTCCCAGTGAGTCCCCCTGCCATCTCAAGATAATCCCAGTAACTGCAGAGAGACAGCTGGGAGGGTGGAGAGGACAGTGGGTGAGAGGCTGTGATACAGCTCCGGCAGAATAATGAGGAAGGAAATGGATGAAAGAGTAAAGTGGCAGCGGGGACAGAAGTGTAGAACAATGGACGGGTGAAGAGGAAAAGAAAGAGCAGGTGGATAATTAAGTCTCCTGAACGCCCAAGTCATTCGACTTCATTTATTTATTCATTTACATTTTTAGCACTTTGCCTGGCTGAGTTCATTTTCACAGAAGGTAGTTCATCAAATGTTTCTGTGACTCTGCCAGTTTCTCTTAGCTGGGTAGTTTTTAATGTTACAACCCCAAAGCGCTAATGTTGACGCTGCAGAAAACTGTATTAATCCCAAAGTGCAGCTTCAGTGGAGAAGAAAACTGAAACACAAGATGCTGGACTGGTGGTCATTATTAAATTCTGGTGGTAATTTAATTTAGTCAGAAAATCACTGTCATGCATCGATACCAATGCTGGGTGTTAAAAGGGGGCCAACCATCCTCCTCGTGTTTCTGTAGCTAGGAAATGCACCCACTTTAAATTCTAAGCTTTTTATGCATCAGGAGAAATAATCTGGTTCTTCACACGTCTTAAAATTAGGCAACTAAAACCTCAACACATTTCAAAGGTGTCCCTAAAGACACCTTGACTGCTTCCATAGGAATTAAGAGGGAAGTTGGAGCCGGTGCTGATAACCAAATGCACTTAATTAAATCAGTAAATGTAAGCACCTCTATAAACGTTCTGGCAGTTTGCTGGGCTGGGCAGTTGCAGTTTTATTCATACATTTCATCATGCATAAACTCAATATGTTTAACATATTGAACCTAAACACAAACACATACACAGGACCACAAATAACAGGACCACAGTTCCTGAAAGTATTCTCAGCAAGTTGTGTTTCTAGAAGCATTTAAATTAAGGTAAAATAAATATGAAGACATGCAGCAATTGATCAGAGCCACATTGAGATAAGAATTTTCTAATGTTAGATATATTTTAAAGTCACTGAAAGCAGTTCTGGTGACCTTATTGATGCGATTAATAAAACTAAGCTCACTATCCAAAACAATTCTAAGATTTCTAACTGCCTCACTGTGTTTCAGAGCCAGGGATGATGAATATGAAAACATTTGTCTGTCTTGTTTCTGATCAGTTTAGATGTTTGTTGAGACAATGCCAAGCAGGAAAGACATCAGGGATAATCCTGAAGAAGCAATTGTTGCTGTCCATCAATATGGGAAGAGTTTAAGTATAGTGCACTTTGAAACAGTACAAACCATCAGAACTGTCAGGGAAAAAACTCATTCTGACTCGTAAACACGGGCCTGATCATCACCATTGCACAGTTAGAAAGCTTTGCACTGAAGGGCTCTATGACCTCACACCTGTTTTACTGCGACACCAACAGATTATGCATGTAACAGTTCTTCATAAAGGAAAAAATCATGGGAAGATCCCAACAAGAAACATCTCCTAAACAAATCTTCTTTAAATACAATGACACCCAGAAACTGGCAGAAGATCTGCATGTGTACATGAACTGAGGCAGGGAGGTCTCATGGCAAAAGTGTTAAACGTTGCACCTAAATGTTGTATTTTATAAGCTTGAGACCAGGTTGACTGCAGTGAGCAATTAGCCGAGAGGTGTATGAGCAGGAGACAAGTGGAGTCCTTTCAAAATAAAACTGGATATTTTAATCCATACATGTATTCTAAGGATGCTGACCAATTACTGTAAGACGAGCAGGACAAAGAGTGAACTGTTTAATTTCCAGTTTTACTGTAACTGTAGCTCATCCAGAGTACCTTCAGATGTCACATGGTGATTGATTTAAATTGTAGTCTTGACTCATTTTGTCCTGGATGGAGTCACAACAGTCATTAGACTGATGTCCATTTGAGTTAGAGATGCAGATACAGAGAACGATGAGAAGAAGGTGAAAGAGAGAGAAACAGAGACAGCGAGTTTGGTCAAAGCCACAGTTTGTCATATTACTTTTAAAAACTTTAATCATTTCATTTTAATGGGATCACAGTGGTGCATCACAGGCGCTGATTAGACTTTAATTTATGGTTGAAGTGAGATTTCACCTGGCTCTTTGACCAGGTGTCCATATGAGTCGATATAATGACCATAGGAGTACACCTGGACTTTCAGACTTTCACTCTGTCATGAATCAGCTCAAAGATCAGACAAAATGGGAGAAAATACGAGAATGTTTATAAGATTGGGGAAACCTGCAGTCAGCTGAGACTGAAGAAGTCACTTGGATGAGTGATGAAACGTTTCTCCCACTGAAAACGCTACGTCCAGATGAACAGAATCAACCTTTGGACACAGAGAATGGAGCTCGGGCAGGGATAGCTCGGTAGGTAGCGTGGTCGCCCCATGATCGGAAGGTCGGGGGTTTGAATCCACTGAACTGCTCCCCTACAGTACCCCTGAGTAAGATACTGTCCCTACACACTGCTCCCCGGCCGCCTGATTAGTGGCTGCCCACTGCTTCACTGAGTGAATGGGTCAGCTGCAGAGAGAGTAATTTCCTCACGGGGATCAATAAAGCATACGTTAAATCATTACATTAACAGAAGCAAAATTGAAAAGAAGTAAATGGTGGTTACATTTTTTTTTTTTTTTTTTTTAAAGAAGGAAAACTAAACCCAAAATCAAACAAACCACATTGGGAACGTGGGCTAACAACGATATTTGACATGCAGGGTGGAGTAGCAAACAATCAACCCACCAACCATCCGATTAAGTAGTTGACCTGCTCTACCTCCTGAGCCACAGACAAGCCAACGGGCCTAAAGATTTTTAAAGGAAGTGGTCAAAGCTTGCCATAAAGAAGAGACAGAGATTGCAACGTCCCTAGTTTGCAAAAGAGCGATTAAAAAGGTATGTTGATTGGAGGAGCTGGGTTGTCCCTTTCTGGTTGTTAAACATGATGTTCAACAGCTATAGTGGGTCACTAAATGCACCGTCAATCTAAAAAGCTTCTGACATTTCCACTTTGTGGTGTGCTGCACTGGTTGAAATGATTTCGGTTTTGCTATAATGCAAATATACTTTTTCCATTTTTGTTACGGCTGGGATGGCTGGTGTGTTTGTGGAGCGGACAACACGAGGGACAGAACTGAAATTCAACAAAAAGCGAGCCTTTATTATGACTGTTAGAAAAACGTAGGAAACAATGATGAAAACTAAAGTATGACCTAAACTGGTGAAGCTAAAGCTCAACATGAAAAAATGTAAACATGAACCTGAACCTGGAAAACCTGAAACCTGAAAACATGAATTACATGAATTCCAGAAAACATGAAGCGAGGAAGACAGACGACCTGACACCAAACAGAAGGAGACATAGGACTTAAATACACACAAGGGTAATGAGGGAAATGGAAACACCTGGGGAAACACAGCTGACACAAATGAACACAGGGGAAGCAAAACTAAACACACTAAACATGGAAACACAAGACTTTCAAGATAAAACAGCAAACATGGAGAGATATAGTTTTAACCGGTAGTAGGAAATTCGATCACATCACTCCGGTTCTGGTTTCCTTGCATTGGCTTCCCATTGAATTTAGGGTTCATTTTAAAGTCCTTTTATTGGTTTTTAAATCTTTAAATGGTCTGGCTCCTGTCTACTTATCTGATTTGCTGAAGCCACATGTTCCTTCTCGCTCGCTCCGTTCAGCTGAGCAGCTGTGGCTGTCGGTTCCTAAGTCGCGGCTGAAATGCAGAGGAGACCGAGCGTTTTCAATTGCAGCTCCGATGCTCTGGAATAACCTTCCCCTCCATATTAGACAAGAGTCATCAGTGCAGGTCTTTAAGTCCAGATTGAAAACCTATTTTTATTCCCTGACTTTTAACTCTGTAGGAAACTGACACCTTTCTTATTAATTTTATTGCATTTTTAATTTGGTAGTTGTTTTAATCTGTGTTGTTCAGCACTTTGGTCTGCCTGGGGTGTTCTTAAAGTGCTATACAAATAAACGATGATGATGATGATATAATCCGGGACACACAAGCTTGCTACGAAAGAAGGAAAGAGGGAGTGAGGAGAATGAGACAGAGGAAGCATGAGAGAGAAAGGTAGAATAAACCACAGGGGACACAGGAAGAGGGACCGAGACATGATGGGTACACATGGACACACATGATAGACAGATGAGATGAGACACCGAGCTGAGACAACATGGAAGCAAATATAACTAAACATACAATCAAAGCAAAGAATAACTAACACTAACTAACAGAAACTAAACATTCCAAACACAGAGAACTACAAAAAAAAAAATCACAACCTCAAAAATGCCGGCCTCTGACAGTTTTAAGCATTTCTATCCTGAGTCTATACTATCAAATGATGATGATGCAAAATCCCAACGATTCATTTGTGTCTGATACTTAGTGCTCACCTTTGGCTGTGTAAAAGTAAGCTGGTGGTTTTGGAAACTATTTTTACACAAATATTACACAATGTTATAAGATTATACAAATATGCAATATAGGCTTGAAAGTCCAGAAACCTTTGTCTAAATCAAACAAGGATAGGCTGTTGTGGCCTGTTTTTCACACATTGAGAGCTGCAGGCTTGTTTTCACTGTGTTTATTCCAGCACTGCTGTCCACACTCATTAAGAACTTTCACTCTTGTCAACACCAGCAGAAACCTCCCTGCAGCACAGTTTACATTCCCAGCCACCAAACCAATAAGAATATTTCAGCTGGCCCTTCCCTGCTTCCTAAGACGAAACATTTCATAAAATAATCATATAACCATCAAATCACATCGTAGATCTGAAACAAAAAATCCCCCTCTCGCCCTTACGGGCGGTCTTTATCCTTCAAGCTTGGGTCCTCTACCAGAGGTCTGGGAGCTTGAGGGTCCTGTGCAGTGTCTTTGCTGTTCCGACGACTGCGCTCTTCTCGGATGTTGTTTCTGGGATCTGCTGGAGCCACTCTCCTAGCTTGGGGGTGACTGCACCAAGTGCTCTGATTACCACTAGGACCCTCCCTGCTTCGTCAGGAGCTTCCTTGTCCTGATGTCCTCCTTTGGCCAGCATATTATCCCAGCAGGGTATCTGAACACTGGCAGGGCAGCAGCTTGATGTCCTCCATGTAGAGGACGTACCAGATGATTGCTCCATTGCATTATGAAGCCTGACAGGAACTTCCATGTGGTACTACGATAGGTTATTGGTAGTTGCATGGGTCTGGTCTCTTCTGGGGCACATTGGGGATCAGGACTGTCCGACCTTCAGTTAGCCATTTCAGGTGTTTTTCATCGATTAGCAGCTGGTTCATTGTGCTGCCAGACGCTCATGGAGTGCAGTCAGCTTCTTCAGCCAGTAGGTGTGAATCATGTCGGGGCCTGGTGCTGTCCAACTCTTCATACTGGAGACCCACTAGCTGCTGGATGCATATCTGAGGTAGGCTTGGTTAGACCTGTATTTTGAAGCCTCGGCATTTGCGTTTTGGCTGTTGCCATAATGTTTTCTTTTGCTCTGTCCGACCACTGGGCTCAGTGATAATCTACCAGGTACAGCTACATAAACAGGTACAACACTGATAATAAGTGAAGTACAAACATCTGAAATGAACTTAATCTCTCAGTAAATCATGTTATTTGACAAATGGTTTAATTAAAGAAAAGCACAAAAAATTACAAAATTGTTGAGAGATCCAGCTCAGCCTGGCAAAGTCATATCAGCTTCCTGTGTGATGACAGCTGACAGTCAGAGTGGCCACATTCCTATCTAACTATCCAAACGACTAATTTAAGCTTTAATTTCTGCTTGAAGGTCGAATGTAGATGTAACATAGACATGGATGGGAATTGGCTAACTCCTGAAGACAGCCTCCAGTGGCCATTAAAGGAACAGCAGGTTTTTTTTACTTTGTTTTTCAAACCCAGGGGTCTGTTCCATGACAGAAATACAGTACTGACTCATGAAACCTTGAGAAAATGGATCAGCTATTCATCCTCTAAGTCAACATGTGTGATTAAATCTATAAAGTGTGTAACACATCGATAGCCTCACACAGTTATTTAGAAGTAACATCTATCAACAGTTTTGTGTTATTTTCTCAGAGCCACTAAAACTTTGTCCACACAGTGAAGGTGACTTCAATCTTAGACAGGGTGAAAGTCAATGGGTGCCTCAAGACATTTGTGACATTCCCAAAGTAGCAAATGAATTCACTGAGCTGAAGTCTTTCATTTTCTTTCACTTGCAAGATGGGATTTACATCTAGAAGGAAAAGGGAGGAAGTAAGGACTGGTTTTAATCTCTGTGTGAAAGCCCTGGCTCGAAATGGGCCTAAAGGAACTCCTAAAACACTAAAGCATGGACTCACATACATTATCTACAATCTGCAAAATATTGTAAATCACTGGCTAATTCTCTGCAAATAGTTCATTCAAGTTTGTCTGTAATTTCCTTAAAGGCTAAAGCACACTGTGACATGATGTGATAATGGCAAGCTACAAGTTTGTACACTAATCACGCCTGGCAGCCTTTAAATCACCCACTCATTGCATCAATCACTTCTCTTTATGTCCTTCACTCTGATCCGCAGAAGGCGTTACCCTAACACGTGAACAACTCGCAGCACCTGTAATGGATCTGACAAAACTGGAAAACTCCTTCATGGCAGCCCAAACATCTTTCAGGTTGCGTTAAACGCAGAGCACTTTACCATTTGTGATCATGCAGAGGAGTGGCTCAATCCTTCCTGGCCTATTTTCAATCCTTTTTAAATTGCCAGGAAAATTCTCATTAGTTCTAACTTTCCCTGAGTATTTACAGTCTTGTCTCTCTCAGATTTGTTGCCATCTGTTTGTCCTGAATCGTTGCTGAATGCCTGTTCTTTTTGAAGAACCCTTCAGATTGTGTGTTTTGTTTCACAGCTCACTTTTTCTGCAGCACCGTTGTTTGGCACACGCTGGATTACACTGACCTGAATGTTTGCAATTTTATCCTACCCAAAGCTTTGCTTGCTGTCATCTTGATTTTACTTTATTTCATGTTTCAAGCCAAAAACTCGAGGCACGCGTCTGTCTGAACATATCTCAGCTCACTTATCGGCACTTTCATACTGTCCAAAGAATGATTGGTTCAAATCCAGCACTCTTGTGAAGTAAGCCAAATTTTCATCAGAAGACATGACTGGCTTCCAAGAGCCTCTTAAGCTTTTTTTTTTCACCATGTTAGGACAAACTTCTCCTGACAAACGAGGGGCTGAGGGCTATCCACGTCCTCCATCCTTGACAGTTTCTACTGATTGTTTTTTTTCCTCTCTTTTCTTCAGGTGTGGGTCGTCAGCTGTGGTGGTTGTAGTTGTGTTTCGCTCCACACAAGAAAGCGATACACCTTCTCCCACAAAGTCAGCTTTTATCCTCTACGTCAGCAGCCAGGGACTTTGACATTAGGTTTTTATATCATTACATTTGCATTTTTTGAGGGAATAGAATGTGCCCCTGTTTTGGGAAATCAGTGCCTACAAAGCATGAATATACTAAATGAAAACTGAATTCATTACTTTTTGTGCAGATGTATATTGCAATAATAATGCATGATTGACACAGACTCCCAAGGCACACAGGCAAGCCTCTGCAGAGCAATAACGAGCTGCTGTTTTATGCAATATGTTTTAACCATTGTCAGTACTGATGAGCGCTTGGAATACTTTGAAAGACACTTTTATACATTAAAACTACTTCTTTTCACTTTGATTAAAATATGGAGTACTTCTGGGCTTCTCTGTTCTCAGTTTGTTCATTTAAATCCTTCAGGGATTGCAGTAATATTCAGCTGTGATTTTTAACCACTAGCTGAGATACAGAGTGAAACTATCTCAGCTAGTCAGTGCAACTGTTAACACCAGCATGAACAAGCATGTAAAACTTGCAAATGGAGCATTTTAATGTGCCTAATTTCATTTTATTAAAGGTTGTATTCTCCAGGAGGTGTTTCTTATGCTATAAATGTGATGTGTGATATTGTGAGACAACCCCAGAGATTTTTTTTCAGAGTACTTTTCTGGAATTACACAGAAAGTTAGTGAAAGTACGTATGACCTCCTTAAAGTAAAACAAATCTGGCTAACACGCACTTGGGGTTTAACGCTAAAAGCAGTAATGCCTCTCTGGAGACGTCCCTTATCTTTGTGCTAATGAGTAACCAAAGTAGTTAGTGGTTAAAATCTCATTTCATGCCCCAAAGCCGAGCTATAAAAGCAAAACCTTCCTCATTTTGGGAGGTTTAATAGAGAAAATTAAAGCAGACTAAATCAAATTTGACTCAGTGTTCCAAACATAATGACTGTTGTTTTATATTCTGTTCTGCAGAGGAGTGCTGGTGTCTAAAGTGTGGGTCCTAATGGCCTGGCATGACAGTAGTGGTAATTACCAATCTGTTCCCCCTTGTGGTGCTCTTATTTTTCTCTTCCAGGGATATCACACTGTCAATTCTTTGAAGGCTCAATATGAAGAGGAATTTAATTTTCTATTATCATGTTTGTTCACTGCTGTTGGTCATGGACCTGTAGTCACTGTGTGATCCATGAACACTTGCAGAGATTTGCAGGAGAGTAAGTGGACATGTCACAGCTTGGACTTCTTGTGCATTGTTTCTCAGTATCTTACCCAAGGATAGTTGGCATGCAGAGTGGGGGAGTCAGGGTTCGCACCACTAACCTTCTAGTCAGTAGATGCCCTGCGCGACCTCCTAAGCTACAGCCGCCCTAATGACAGCAGCGTTTGGAAGCTGATGGTGTTTGACTGTGATGTCTATTTCCTTCCATCTATTACTGCTTCAACACAAGATCTGGTGCCAGATTCAAAGTTATAGGTGGTCATTAAAAAGGGCAATAAATAAGATTTCATGTCACAACTATTTTGTCATTCATCAACACAGTCTAATCTGGGCTGTTTACAGAAGTTAAATCTCATTTACAATTCAAACCTTAAGACCTGACAACATTGGAGAGAGAACTCAGCAATAGGAAGCTCTTTTTTTTACAGGAAGAGACCTCAGGAAACACCTGATATTAGTAATAATGCTCGGCCGTGAGAGGAAGGAGAAGACACAAAAAGGCGCATGACATTTTGCTTGTGTAACTTAGGAGAATTCTGGCGATCGGGGGGCGGGAGCATAGACATTAAAAAAGATGGATGTGGCCACCGTGATGTCACCCACTGGGTCTGAAGTTGTGTTTTGAAGTATTGAATCGAACGTTCCACAAACTCAGCAGGAAACGGTCGACACCAGTCGACAGAGCGGTTTTCTCAAAGACGTCTATTGGAACAGAAGTCTTTTTGTGATCACCGTTATCGCCACCTGGTGGCAGAAATGCTCAGTGGGGCCGGGCGGCGCTGCTGCACTGGGCCCCGGTCCGGATGGGCCTGGGCCCCCTTTCCCTGGCGGGTTGCACAGCATGGGGGTGCCTACTGGGGTCAGCAGGGGAGCTGGCCCCAGGAGGGGTCACTGCCCCTCCCTTCCTTCCTCCTCCCCATCTCCAGCGGCCTCCCTCTTCCCGCTCCACCACAATCACCCACACATGCAGGGCCTTGGGGTAGGGGTGTGTCACCAGGGTGCAGAGGAGACATCCCCCTCTGTCCCCTTCTGGCTGCCTCTGCCTCAATTTTATCCCACAACTTAGACATTCACATTACTCACACTCTCATTACACATACATATAGGATCTTGGGGTGGGCACGCTACACGGATTCCAAACTACCATCAGGGTGTACACCTCACCCCTGGCGTCGTTGCCCACCTCTCAATTTTAAATACATGTAGACATTGAGGGCTAGCAGAAGGGGCTATACGCTTACCTGCTGCTCTGGCAGGTGGCTCCATGCCCTCCTGGGTTTTAAATGCACCTTAGAACACACATACATACATCAACACTACATATGAGCGGGTGGAGGAGGTTTGAGTCTTCCACACCCCGTTCTCTGCGACCTGCTGGAGCGGGGGGCTAGGAGGAGGAGTTGGCCGTCCGACTGGGGTCTGGTGTATGGGGCCTCCCTGCTGCTGCGGAGTCGGGCGGTCTGCTTCTCCCCACCGCAGGGAAAAGGGTAACACCACCTGGGTCTGGGTGCAGTTTCCCCTCTCCAGGGCAAGGGTACCCAGACCCGGTTCTTAGATGCACGCTTGGGGAGTGTGATTGTGTGTACAGCGTCTCTTTATGTCTGTCTCCACGTTGGGTGAGTGTTGAGCAATTGTATATGAGAGCATGAGGGTGGGAATAGATGTTTGTATCTGTGTGTGCCTGTTTGTCTGTGTCTATATGTCAGGTTGGGTTTCAGACGCCACCTCTCTGGGGACATCTCAGGCCCTCCAAGGTTTGAGGCCCATCTCCCCCACCACTTCCCCTGCCGGTGGCGGGACGCCCTCAGACATCGGTGCGTTGGTGGTTCTCTGTGTCCGGGTGGGCGCCCAGGTACCCACCGGCTCACTCCTTGGCGGCTGCTTATTGGGGCCTGGAGCCTGGGGCTCGCTCGGGCCACTTTGGGATGGGGTGCCCTCGGCCTCTCGGCCCGGGGCTCGGCCACTCAGGCACAGCTGGCTGCCGGCGGAGCTCACGGGCACGTCACTGCAACCCCCTGGCTTCTGCTCGCGGCTGCTGAGTGACCCCTCATCTGGGACTCTCCTCAGCTCTTTCTGGGATAGTGGTGCGGCTGCCCTCTGTTGGTCTTCCTTGGTCTCTTGTGTTCTGGGGGCCTCTGGATGTCTGGAGTCTTGATCTCCTCCATACCTGCTTCATGCCCTGGAGGTCGGGGCAGTGGCCCCCACACCCTCTAGCAGATCATTACATGAAGGAACTTTTTAAAAACAAGCTGCGTTCATGCTCACAGGTGATCACACACAAACTACACCCTTTTTGGCTCCTACCTCAAAGCACACTGTGCGCTGTCGATCTCACGTGCTGCACAATAATGTTTAATATTTAGTATTTACTGTCATATTCCCATATATCATTGTGATCTTGTTTATTACTCTCGTTTTCTTCTGCTTGCTTTCTTTTTCTTTCTCAACAGGTGATCCAGGTGATCGATATATGTATTTTTTGTCTGCTTATTCTGTTGGTTTTGTTTTTGCCCTTTTCCCCGTCCCTCTTCTCAGGTTTTTTTCTTTCCTCTTTCTTTTCTACGTTCTCTCCTCCAGTCAAGTCTGTCCCGTATTCAGCAAGTGAAAATAAAATAAACAATAAAAAGTTGAATCAAATGGACCATTACGGCAAGGCTGGGATGGTCCATTTGGTAAAGTAAATCCATTGGGCATCTTTCTTCGCCTTTAGACAATAATTCTGATGGCAAAAGAACCAAACGGGACAGGTTAAAAAAAAAAAAAAAAAAAAAAAAAAAAAAAGAAATGCTCAGAAAATGCAATCGCAAGGTTTGTTGGCCTGCACGTTTTTATTCTTCTGGACACTAATTTGGACAAAAAACTATTTAAAAGTGAATGTGCTTTTGTTTTCAGTAAAGCTGAAACAACCGAATCTATAAACTAATTGGGAAAGTATTTACTGGGCTCATGTAGCCAAGCTGTTTCTTTTTCTTTTTACAACCACAGAATTACTTTCTTGTTTCTTTTGTACAGCCCCTGCTGGCCATGAGAAAGACTGCAAGCTTAAAACCCACCTTTTTTTCAGGACATCAGATTTCTCTGGTTTGGGTGTGTGACTGGTCCATGTTCAAATAGTTATCAATGCAGTCTGGTTGTTGTCTGAATTTTTAATGGAAAAAATATTTTATTACACATTTGCTATATATTTTAATATTTACATTTATTGTCTAATTCTAAAGGTTCTCATTGTATTATTTGCGTTTTTCAACAGAAACAAAAGTTGTTCCGATCAGAAAATAGGGCAACTTTATCAGCTCCTGTGGCAGCAGCAGTCCTTTGCTTATGGACCTTAACTGGGTCGCTCTTTAAAATCCATATTTATGAGGCTAAGACATTTTGCCCATGGGCAACCTAGTTGGTATGCACACAGAGGCCCGCGTGTACAGCTGGATTGATGAGCATCAGTTGCTCCTACACACATGAATGCATTAGCACCAGTGCAACAAAAGTTTAGGATGTGATTAAAAATTTTATCGTGGGCCTGAGATGCAGTCAGAATTCACATGAGTCAATGCACAAACTCAAGAGTTGACACAGTGTCACACTGAAGTAAGACAATAAAGATCTGACTTGAAGCAAAAGCCAGAATTACTCCTTCAGTTCTTATCTTATTAGATATGTGTGTAATATTTGGCAAAATTAGCCAAGTTCTTATGTTATGTTACGGTCAAAATGTGTTCTTACAAAGCATATTTTCACCGTTTAGGTTTAGAGAAATCCAACTGAAGCACAAGAATAGGACATATGGATAAATTAAGGTGAGGACAGAAACAGGACATCCTTCCATTGTTTTCCCAGAGAAGTTCAAAGTGCTGCAGCACTTTTCACTACAAAGATGTTCTCCTGTGACCTCTGTCGCCTATGCAGGATGCACAAAGCCAAAGGACCAGCAGCAGCCCACTTTACAGCTAGCTCCAGATATTTCTGACGTCACTCAGAGGTGACAGGTGACATGTACAGAACTGGTCTGTAAAACTGTGTATATCACTAGAACTCTCTAATAGTAAGAGTCACGTGATTCCTGTAGATGTCTTCTAACACATATCCCTCATTTTGTTCTCATGGCAGTAGCCGTAGAGCTAAATTTCAACAAGATAATCAGGTCTGTCTGGTGCTGTAGCCGTCAGTTTGCTCCCCGATCCTCCATGTTTTGTGTTCTACATTATTATTAGTATTCCTGGGTTTAAATCAGCTAATGAAGCTTTCTTTTTGCAGAGACACATTGCCTCTCGAGTCCTGTCGTCCACTTCTCTTGCCTGTAGACTCCTCGCGTATTCCAGCTAAAGTGCATTTGGCTGATGTTGGTTTTTCAGTTTGGGTTTTGGTTGTGCTGCCATGCGGGTCTCCTGAGACATTAAGTCCACTGCCACAGTGCCTTTTGTTATCCCCATCTGCCACTGCAGAAATTTTGTAGTGGCAGATGGCAGACTGTAGGCCGTGCAGGGGGAACTTTAAGGTCACCCACTAGTCCAGGCTAACCACCACTGCCTATTAATTTTCCTTCGAATTATATACGAAATGATATAAGATAATGAATAATCATGTTAAATAATAAAGATTACAGTTGACATAAATGCGATTTTTGCCTAAGCATATGATTCATATCCTTTTCTTGCTCATGAGCCCACATGCCCCAAAGGATTGGCACTGTCCCCCTGAAAGAGACCACCACCATCTGGTTAGAAATGTTACATAAAGGATCACAATGATAACTCAGAACTGTTCTGTACTGATTTGGGACAACTGGATCCAAGCCAGGCCACCAGGATGTTCCTGACAACCTAACAGAAACACCGCATCCCCTCATAGGGGTCAGTGATTTGGGTTTTTCCTTTAATTTGTCATCCTTCTGCTCGTCGTGACTTGGACTTCTCTGCGAGCAGCCCGGTGTGATTAAGTGAACAATGAGATGTGTGCAACATTCAGATTAACTGACGTCAAATGAGCCACAGTGAGAAAAACAGCGCAGCTATAAATAACTAGAAAGTGCATTTTCTGAAGAAACTGCAGTGTGAATGCTTGAATCTGAATGTATGCACTGAAATGAATTAATTGCTGAATTTTAAGTTAAAAATAAAAATGTTGAATGAGCCTGAAAATACAGAGTTTGTAACCTGAAAACAAAAGTGCAGAACTTTTGAAAGCTGATGTTCACACAGAAGAAGTTGAAAAATAGCTGAAAAGTTTTTAAATTAAAATTTGGAAAACCTAAGAAATGAGAACAGAAAATTTAGAGTCAGAAAACATCTGAATGAATATTAAAAGTTCATATTCTTTGAATCACTGAATGACTAAAGTGTAATCCCTCCACTTGGATCCACACACTTTTAAAGGTTTACATCTCTGAGCTTTGAAAGACACTGTGTTGTAAAGAGAACAACGATGGCTTCGTTTTGAGGGTAAAATGATGGCTGTAGAGCAAACACTGTGGACACAGCAGCAGTTGAAAGAGAAGTGTTTAAGATGAATATTGGCAGAGTGAGAGACAGAGCTCATTAGGCAGGCAGGTGTGAGCCTGGTTGCTATAGTGACTGCACCCACTGGCTCCATACACACGCGCACAGACATGCACCTCACTTTTGCTGCTTAAAATGAACAGAAAAGTCAGGTCGAAACAAATCGCTCCCAAATGAAAAGTACAGGTCCTATTGAGAAAATTCTTTCACCGTGAGCGACAGCAATGTCCAGTCTACCTAATTCTCAGTTTTCATGCTTGTGGAGTTTATTATATGGACGTGGTGACAGTGTAAAGACAGCCTGCTCTTCTGATTTTCAAACGAACCTTCTGAGCCATTTTAACATTAGAGTCTATGGAGGAGTTGGAGGGAGGAGGCTGTGCTTTGGTGACATTTATGAAAGAACCATAACACCTAGTACAATAGTAAACACATTGGATGAAAGAGGACAGCGATGGCTACGTTTTGAGGGTAAAATCATACTTGTAGAGCAAACGCTGCGGACACAGCAGCAGTTTTAAAAAGATTTTAAGATTAATTTTTTCGCTCCTCTCACTCTAGCAGTTCAGCTGTCTCACTCTAGCCCCAACATTCCGTCCCATACACACCCATTATAAACTCTGAAACGGCTGAAAAAACATCATGAAACTTAAACTGGAACTGAAGAAAAGTATAGCAGATATTGAAAAGATAAATACAAGTTGAGTAGTTGAATGTCTTGTCTTCGTTTTAAAGTTTGAATGGTGGCTCTATGTCAACGTATGTGGACGTAGTAGGAGTTTAAAATGAGTAAGTTGAATGAGGATTTGAAGGGTCTCCCCATTGAAATACATGGGAAATTTTTGTTGAAAAAGTTGAATAATTTTAAAATATAAATGTTATAAATGAGAAAAATAGAAGCAGTCATGTCCAAAAGAAGAGGAATCTAACGGTGTTTGAATGGTTTTCTAAGTTGAACGGTTTTGAAGGAGTAGGAGTACAAAAAGCGTCACGGAATAGATAATAATAAAAATAGAACTAGAAAGTGCATTTTCTGAAGAAACTGCAGTGTGAATGCTTGAATCTGAATGTATGCACTGAAATGAATTAATTGCTGAATATTAAGCTAAAAATGTTGAATTAGCTGGAAAATACAGAATCTTTAACCTGAAAACAAATGTGCAGAACTTTTGAAAGCTGATTTTCACACAGAAGAAGTTGGAAAATAGCTGAACATGTTTAAAATATAAATTAGAAAAAGATGAGTAATGACAAAAGAAAATTTAGTCAGAAAACCTCTGAATGAATAACAAAAGTTCATATTCTTCTAATCACTTAAAGAGTGGAATTATGTATTATAAATCTCTAATTCATAAAAAAAAAATAATAAAATAAATGTAAAAACAAATTTGTTGAATTGAACTGAAAAGATGAACAAACATTCTGGAGAAAACACAAGCTTTAATATACAGCATAATGTTTTTCAGACATATACACATGTGTATATCATGTTTAATGGTATTACGTACATCAATTTGTTTTGTATGTCATAGAAAATAACATAAAAATCTTAAGTCATATTGTACAGCTTCTTTCTGAAAAGGACTTAAATTAATTCAACAAATGTTTTTTTTTCGAAATAGAATAAAAATCATTTTAAAAAGAGACGTTTGCAATGTTTTAAGGTGTTAATAATCTGATCCTGTCATGTGTCTGTTCAACTTTAGTTTTTGGCACAGACTCGATTCTTAAAGAACAAATTACCAAATAATAAACAAATAAAATTGAAATTAAAGTAGCTATTTTTGTTAAACACTTCACAGGAGAATAAATAAAAATAACTAAATTAAATAACCAAATAAAAATAATAAGCAACATATGAAATACATGAAAATTCAACTTTTAAAACCACAATCCTGAACCTTTTAAATTGTGTTGGTTTCTTAGAACATGGCTGAACAGCTGTTTCTATTGGTCTACTTAATCTACTGATCTGTCTACACATCTTTTTATTACTCATTCTTTTTTATGTTTTATTGTAAACAGTGTCCACACAGTGGTAAAAGAGAACTGTATAGAGATTTTGAGTAAACTCAAATGAAAGCCTAAGGTGGTAACACAGTTTAACACATAAAAATAATCAAATAAACACATTAGTCCTTTTTGTGAACATGGATAAATAAGTATCATTAGTTTACAGCATTGTTCAGCCATGCCACTAAATGCTTTTTAACACAGTGTTTTAACCTGGGCTCAGACACAAAGTCACAGATTTAGTTAGTCCCTGACTTTGAGTTGTGGTTATGACTAATTATTATACACAAGGCTTTATCTATCTGAACTCTAAGGACACAAATATGAAAAAACCTATACTTACCAGCTGATACCCGCACTACACACTAGGTGTGCCATGTGACCTGAAACTTTGGTACAAACTCATCATAATTATTCTGTTAACACTGTTTCTTTAACACTGTTTGTGTTGCTGTTCAGCAGTTTAAAATGTTTTAGATTGGATTACATGGAACGAATTTGAGTTCTCTTGGGGTTTTTGTGTGTGTTTTGTTCTTAGCAGATTTTTTTTTAACATACTGTAGAATTCCAGTTACCACATTTCTGGTCATATGACATCCTGAGTGCCCACTTAAAAAATCCCCACAGTTAATTCAACAGTAAAACAAAATAAAAATATGTTAAATAAATAAAGGTTTGCTCTGTGATGAAATATTAAATAAGCATACATTGTACAGAGCTCTAACAATGAAAACAATCCTTTAGCCTGTTGATCAGAGAGAGGCAGTCATTATGTCCATTTAAAACCTGTAATCAAAGAGCACAACGTTTCTGTGAAACTATAAAGTCCCATATGATCCTCATCATGTCCAGTGACTTCAGAGTGGATCCTCCCTGTCATCCGGCCAGTGTTGTTTGATGTGTGGCAAGCAGCACAGAAGCAGGATAGCTGAGGACTTTAAAAGAAGAGCAGAAAACAGGAACATATGTAGTTGTAAATGTAAATACCGGTGATACTTGTCAAAGGGAATAAAATAATGAAAATGTTAACTTACACACTCATTTAGGGAGGATCTTGACACTGCACAGAGGAGGCACAGTCAGTCTGGCAATGATGGTGATCTCCAGGGATGTTTTCCTGCAGCAACATTCCTGCCAACTGGCCATATGATCCAGAGTAGTTGGTTTGTAATGAACAGAAAGGTGTATATGTTAGGTAGTGTGCGCTTGGAGCTGGTCCTAAGAAACAAACACATCCTGTAATAAACTGAATACCTTTAGTAGTGCTGCTGCAAATATAAAGCCCTTCTATCATGTGTGGTTTCAAAGAAGATGTTTTGGAGGCTCGGTCACAGAAACTGTGCAGTCTGTTCAGTCCTGAGTGTCTCAGCTCTGAAGGGATGGATCACAGAGGGAAACACCTGAGTACAGATATTAAAATACACTCAAAATAACACTCCTAAGGTCAAGTGAAAACACAATTTAAACACTTTACAAAGAATTAATACGTTTTCATGGAAATAATGTCATTAACCCTTTTTGTTGTGAGTAAATCTCACCGACTGCTTGTGGGACAAGCTAGAAGGAGGACTTCTAGATGTGAAGTCTCACGCTCTGATCGTCTGGCGAAGATGGTGATGATGAAGCCTCTCTGATCTGTGGCATTACAGTTTCTGGCTGCTATGTGCTTCACACTGTTGGATTGTACATGTGAAGCTTGGAGAAGACACAGGAGGACTGTGTCTCTCTTAACAAAAAAAAGAAAAGAAAGAAGCCTAACAACCTCCCACCATACCTGCCCACTCAACTCCCACCCACCCACTCCACTCAACTCCCCAGCCTCACACCATCCAATGTCTATACAAATGTAGGGTATCAGCTGGTAACAAAAAGCAAGTGTAACATATGTAGTGCATATGTAACACTGCTGAAACATTTCTGGCCAGAAATGTGCAGTTATCAGCCAGTGCATTTATCAACCCAGACCCACCCTGATAAATGCACTGGCTGAAACATGATAAAAGCTCATAAAATGTATGTTTCATCGTAAGATTTGTCCAAAAATATAATCATATACTTTTGAAAAAGTTTAAAGATTATAACAAACTGAAATCAATAACATTTTTGTAAATATTATTTCAAAATAGAGGCACAGATAAACTGGCTTAACTGTCATTATTGCTGTAATTAGGTTTTCTTTTTTTTTTTTTCTTTTCTTTTTTTTTTCTTTTTTAAAAAGCAAACGTTAGTCTGTGTTGTTCTCTCAGAAACAATGAAGAAGCTGTTGAACATTTATTTGTTGTGTGGGCAATCCTCTGGTCCACCCTCCCTCCCTCCCAGCCACAGTGAGACTGGGGCAGCCTGGCAGGATTTTGAAGCCTGGCTGCAGAGAGGATATGCCTACACTGTTCGTTTTAAACTGCTATATTTGATTTTTCTGACATTCATAGATTACTGATTTTAGATTTTCTGTAATAAATAAAATTGTCATATTTTACTGATATCATTATTTAATTCATTTAATTGTATTTTATGTAAAAAATTCAAACATTATACTGCAATGCAGGGCATTTTTTCTTAAGTCAACTTTTAAATATCGCTCTACTTTCTTAAGTCATTCAAAAATATAGAAATTACTTACTGTAGTCAAAGATCTAGATCATGAATCATCACAGGACAATACACAGTATACAGGGTCATGGTAACTATAGTAGGTCTTCATGACTCCAGAATGGAGACATCGCTCTGGCTGAGAAATGAAAATTAGGTCAAGCAGTGTGTTCTTCTCTGTGGTAGGGGTAGTGATGACCTGTGCATATCCCCTAGACTCAAACAGCTCCAGGATTGGTTTGTTTGCACTGGATAAAACATTCTCATTAAAATCACCACACACTATGATGGGATGACAGTCCATGATCTCTAATGAGTCTAATAGGCTTACCAGGTTTTTCAGGAATGGCCTCAGAGTGTAGTCTGGAGGTCTGTACACAACTGCAATCAGTGCACTGACTGGTGCTTCAACCTTTAAAGCCAGAAATTCAAGGTCAGTTACATTATGGATGTACTGTTTTCATGCACTTGAATGTCACTTTTCACATAAACAGCAACTCCACCACCACTTCTGTTTGCCATCTGGGGAAAGTTTGTGTAGGACAGGTGTCTGTTGCGTTTGAACAAACTGTAATTTTCAAGTGGAGACTCTCTGCGACAAAAGAGCCCCGCAGGTGTGTTTCTGTTAGGCACAAAACATCTGCTAGACACAATTCATGGTGACTCTTGATGTCATTAATGTGAGCTGGCAGTCCCTCTGTGTTATGATGAACAATGGTGAAAACGTCTGACCTGCTCAGTGTTTGTCTCACTTGTAGAAGAGGCATCATGTCATCAAGGTTGGCTTGTCTCATGTTCTCAAGCGCTGCAGTGATTTCTGGGTTGGTGAATATTTTTTCTCCTCCATATCAAGAAGATACAGTCCACTGAGAGGCGTCACTCTGCTGACAGCTACGTAGGCCATGCCGGGCTCAAAAATGCTCTTAAGAGAGACAACAGCTGATGTGGTTGTCATACCCTGTACCTTATGTATTGTACATGCAAAGGCCAGCTTCACTGGGAACTGTCTTCGTACCACTCCTTTCTGCTTTAGATTCTCCTCTGCTCTCTCAATGTACACCATGTCGTCTGCTGGTGTGCGGTTATTCTTTCAGATGTCTCATTATCCATTTTAAGTCCAAGCTTGATGATGTGTTGGTCATTTTCAGAGTGAACTACTCTAAGTAGTTTTCCAAAAGCTCCATTAACCAAACCATTTTGTATGTCAATGTTTCTGGTGAGCATGACACGAGCTCCTTCTGCAACTTTCAGTGTGTCTGGTAACTCGTTTTACCTCCTTTGAATGGTCTGTCTTGTAGTGCCATTCTGCCAGTTCTAGGATCCTTTCTATAATCGTCTGCATGGATGTCAATGATATGAGTATGGAGCAGAGCCAGTGTTGCAGAGTTGTGCGCATCCACTTCTTTATTAGTTGCAAAAATGTGCAACGCATCAGTCGGACAACGGGCTGGTTCAGTTATGGCCTGTGACAACAAATTTCTATCTGCTTCGCAAAGCACATCCAACTTTCCTTTCACACGGATTCTGTTCAGCATCTCAGCAAAGACAACATCATCTTTCTGACGCATAATCTCAGTCAGAGTGATCATCTGAAAATGCTCCGCCACAGGTCGATCTCGGACGGGTCGTGCACACAGAGAGGTTTAGACTGTCGCACTGGGGGTAGCTGATAGAAGTCTCCAACAGCAATGACTGACATGCCTCCAAAGGGTCTCCGAGTCCCTTTGATCTGTTTGAGTCTTGCATCTACATATGCAAAGAGATGTCTTGACACCATAGACACTTCGTCAATGACGATTATTTCAGCATTCAAAAGTTCTGATCTGACTTCATCCAGCTGATTGCCAAGTCCCTGAATGGGAGGTTTTAAGCTTCTAGGGAGCTTGAGAAGAGAATGCAGTGTTGTTCCAGAAATGTTAAATGCTGCAGTCCCAGTGAAAGCAGTTAACAGGACAGTGGGTTTTGATATATCAACGTCGTCTGCATATCTGGGCACTTTGCTCAGTATCTTAGATGCTTCTGAGTAGATGCATTTGATAAGATGTGATTTTCCTGTTCCAGCACCACCATTAATATAAAAGAAAAACTGCTCCACATTCAGAGCACAGACTCTTTTAATGCACCAGTCTCTAACTGCATAAAATATGCAGGCTTGCTTCTTATTCAGATTCTGAAACATCTGACGTAACAATGTGGGATCAATAGCAGGGGTTCCCTGATGGCTCTGACTTCTGTTGAAGCATCAGCCTGGACGGCTGTAGTCGGGCACATCTTCCTGTTCATTTTCATTGTCTTGCTCTCTTTCTTGTTCAACAAGTGGCAACCTTACGAGATCTGATTCAGGTGCCAGATTACACCATTCGTCAGTCACACCTCTGTTCTGCTCATATTCCTCAACAGCGCTCTCGATCTCCTCACTGTTTTTCTCATATTTTTCTCTGTTTCTTTTGACAATGTGTTGCACGTATTCAAGATGGTCAGTACCTGGTAGCTGTACACAGCCAGCACCATAGAAAGCCTGATAGGTTGGCAAAGATGGTGTTTTCAGTTCATGGTCTGAACGATGAGGAAGGTACAGTTTAAGCAGTCTTCCGTAATATTGCTCTGGATGTTTTTCTTGTGAGCAGCGGTGAAATCTGATGACAGCAGGCTTATCATTTTTGCGCCTTTGCACAAATCCCATCTCATTGAGAAGGGCAAAACATCTTTACCTTTTGTCTGTTGGCCATAGACAATCCTGCAAGTAGCAGCAAAGTCTGCCATGCACATCTCCTCATACTCTGGAGTTTCAGGTCTGGCTTTGTATTTGTCATTCAAAGATGTCATCCAAACATTGGAAGACTCAGGTGTTGTGTTGTCCAGAACTGACAGGGGACGACTCATTTTCACTGGATTATCATCAGTTGGTATGAATATTACAGCACGTGAACATTGCTTCATGTGAAGACCACATGCACGAGCAACACACTCCTGCGCACTGATCTCTCGCTTCTTTGAATATGCCTGCATGACGGCTCTCATTTCATCGCACTCATTTACACTGTCCTTATGGGAGTTCTCAATGACAGTTTTCAGGTACTCAGATAGCCCGCCCTCTTTTTTTGATATATATTTCATTAAATAATTTGCTGCGCCGAAAGCATCTAGAACAAAGCTTATGTCGATATTACTGTTCCAGGCTTCAAGCAGATGTGGATTATAGCTGTTTATCCAAGAGTCTTTTGGATCACGCTTTAGTATGATCGTACTCCTTGTGTTCATTTTATTCAGGTATCGCTCATATTCTGCATGCGTCAACTTGCATCTTGCCAAGAGCTGCTCTAAACTCATGGAAGCAGTTTCAGGTTCATTCAGTAGCTGGTTCAGTGGTCTGAGCTTGTTCTTTGCTGTTTCTACCTCCAGTTCATCATCCTCACTGGGTCTTGTGATCATTGTGTCATTGCAGGGTGGTTTGGGAAAACCAAAACGGCACCCGGAGCTTAAACTCCTAAAGCACGTCTTTGTGTGGTTCTTACTATGTTTTGCACTTCTGTAACTTTCTTGTAAAGTTCAGGTTGTTTATGTGGATCAGGCAGCTGAGCTGTGATGTATTTGTTTATAAAATCCACAACAGTTTGCTCATCATCCTCCTCAAACACAGGAGCACCTTCTACCCACAGGAGGCAGTGTATGTGTGGGCTTCCTCTGTGCTGAAACTCGACTCTGTAAAAGTAGTCAATGACTTTGCCAAGTGGCTCTGCAGGAGATAAGAGTAAATCTCTGAATAATGCTTCAACTCTCTTGTCAAACATGCGCATTGTTGTGACAGGATTGCTTCTCAGGATGTCACACTTTGCTGACCAGTCGAGTCCTTCAAAGTTCACTTGTTCACCTTGCTGCCTTGTTATTGCTTCAATCACTTCAGGCCAGCGCATTTCAGCAGCTGAAAATGTGCAAAAGAACGTGGGAGTTCCCAACTGTCTGATCATGGCAAAAGATCTCTTGTTGTTTTCTCCCAATAGGCTGGGGTTCCTCTCAGAGGCTGCATGAATCTCACTGCATCTTTATTTCGCACCAGTTTCTCCACCTCATGTTTATCTTGTAACATGCCTGAGGTTATTTTTCTCCCATCTCTGGTCAGAGGCTTTGCCTTCCTTAACTGGATTGTCATGCTGGAAGTAGCCAAGTGTATTTCAGTCACAAACTGTGCAAAGAACAAATAGTTTGTGTCTTTGGCAAAACGATCATCAATGCAGAAAAGTCTTGATTTGAAATACCCACTGGGGATACTTTGATCAGCCTTCTTTCATCAAGTGTGTTTTGGCCTGTAGGAAACTGCACAGGGAAGGCCATGGCCTCCAGTTTAGGTGTGTTTGAAAAAACTTATTGGATTGTTTCTCTCTGCAGGAGCAACAGAGTAGATTCCTTCACTGAAACATAATATCTCCTCAGCCACATCAGGGGCTGCAAACAGGACTCGAGTGCAAAACCACCATTAGTCAGTCCATCTTCTTGCTCTGAATCATCTCTCATCTGCTCATGTGGTTGTTCACCATCACAGGATAACATGTCAATATCCTGTTCATTTTTATTTTGTGCTTCACATAGTGCATTTTTCTCACAGCTGTCA